>NC_142472.1:60383813-60686843 GCF_049115385.1 Moschus berezovskii | reverse complement strand
GAGGAGAAGGGGACGACAGAGAATGAGATGGCTGGATGGCATCACCGACTCGATGGACATGAGTCTGAGTGAACTCCGGGAGTTGGTGATGGACAGGGAGGCCTGGCGTGCTGTGATTCATGGGGTCGCAAAGAGTCGGACACAACTGAGCGACTGAACTGAACTGAATTATTTCACAATATTATATTGGTTGGTTTTGCCATACATTGACATGAATTCGCCCCGAGTTCCCCTTCCTGAGTCCCCCTCCCCCCTCCCTCCCCCCCTTATCCTCCCTCTGGGTCATCCCTGCACACCAGCCCCGAGCATCCTGCAACATGCATTGACCCTGAACTGGCTATTCGTTTCACATATGATAATATTCATGTTTCAATACCATTCTCCCAAATCATCCCACCCTCACCCTCTCCCACAGAGTCCCAAAAACTGTTCTATACATCTGCGTCTCTTCTGCTGTCTCGTATATATGGTTATCATTTCCATCTTTCTAAATTCCATATATATGCGTTAGTATACTATACTGGTGTTTTTCTTTCTGGCTTACTTCACTCTGTATAATAGGCTCTAGTTTCATCCACCTCATTAGAACTGATTCAAATGCGTTCTTTTTATGGCTGAGTAATACTCCATTGTGTATATGTAAAAAAGCTTTCTTATCCATTCGTCTGCAGATGGACATCTAGGTTGCTTCCATGTCCTCCCTATTATAAACAGTGCTGTGATGAACATTGGAGTACATGTGTCCCTTTCAATTCTGGTTTCCTCTGTGTGTATGCCCAGGAGTGCGATTGCTGGATCATATGGCAGTTCTATTTCCAGTTTTCTGAGGAATCTCCACACTGTTCTCCATAGTGGCTGTACTAGTTTGCATTCCCACCAATAGTTTAAGAGGGTTCCCTTCTCTCCATACCCTCTCCAGCATTTATTGCATGTAGAATTTTGGATAGCAGCCATTCTGACTGGTGTGTAATGGCATTTCACTGTGGTTTTGATTTGCATTTCTCTGATTATGAGGGATGTTGAGCATTTTTTCATGTGTTTGTTAGACATCTTTATGTCTTCTTTGGAGGAATGTCTGTTTAGTTCTTTGGCCCATTTTTTATGGGGTCGTTTATTTTTCTGGGATTGAGCTGCAGGAGTTGCTTGTATATTTTTGAGATTAATCCTTTGTCGGCTGCTTCATTTGCTATTATTTTCTCCCACTCTAAAGATTTTCTTTTCACCTTGCTTATAGTTTCCTTTGCTCTGCAGAAGCTTTTAATTTTAATTAGGTCCATTTGTTTATTTTTGCTTTTATTTCCAATATTCTGGGAGGTGGGTCATGGAGGATCCTGCTGTGATTTATGTCGGAGAGTGTTTTGCCTACGTTCTCCTCTAGGAGTTTTATAGTTTCCGGTCTTACATTTAGATCTTTAATCCATTTTGAGTTTATTTTTGTGTATGGTGTTAGGTTCTTGTTTCATTCTTTTACAAGTGGCTGACCAGTTTTCCCAGCACCACTTGTTAAAGAGACTGTCTTTTCTCCATTTTATATTCTTGCCTCCTTTGTCAAAGATAAGGTGTCGACAGGTGCTTGGGTTTATCTCTGGGCTTTCTATTTTGTTCCATTGATCTATATTTCTGTCTTCATGCCAGTACCATACTGTCTTGATGACTGTGGTTTTGTAGTAGAGCCTGAAGTCCGGTCAGTTGATTCCCCCAGTTCCATTCTTCTTCCTCAAGACTGCTTTGGCTATTCGAGGTTTTTTGTTTTTCCATACAAATTGTGAGATTATTTGTTCTAGCTCTGTGAAAAATATCATTGGTAGCTTGATAGGGATTGCATTGAATGTATAAATTACTTTGGGTAGTATACTCATTTTCACAATATTTATTCTTCCAATCCACGAACATGGTATATTTCTCCATCTATTAGTGTCTTCTTCGATTACTTTCACCAGTGTTTTATAGTTCTCTATGTACAGGTCTTTTGTTTCTTTAGGTAGATATATTCCTAAGTATTTTATTCTTTTCGTTGCAACAATGAATGGAATAGTTTCCTTAATTTCTCTATTTTCTCATTATTAGTGTATAGGAATGCAAGGGATTTCTGTGTGTTGATTTTATATCCTGCAACTTTACTGTATTCATTGATTAGCTCTAGTAGTTTTCTGGTAGAGTCTTTAGGGTTTTCTGTGTAGAGGATCCTGTCATCAGTGAACAGTGAAAGTTTTACTTCTTCTTTTCCAATTTGGATTTCTTTTATGTCTTTTTCTCCTCTAACTGCTGTGGCCAGAACTTCCAGAACTATGTTGAATAGTAGTGGTGAGAGTGGGAACCCTTGTCTTGTTCCTGACTTTAGGGGAAACACTCTCAGTTTTTCACCATTGAGGATAATGTTTGCTGTGGGTCTGTCATATAGCTTTTATTATGTTGAGGTATGTTCCTTCTATTCCCACCTTCTGGAGGGTTTTTATCATAAATGGATGTTGAATTTTGTCGAAGGCTTTCTCTGCATCTATTGAGATAATCATACGATTTTTATTTTTCAGTTTGTTAATGTGGTGTATTACATTGATTGATTTGCGGATATTGAAGAATCCTTGCATTCCTGGGATAAAGCCCACTTGGTCATGAAGTATGATCTTCTTAATGTGTTGTTGGATTCTGATTGCTAGAATTTTGTTAAGGATTTTTGCATCTATGTTCATCAGTGATATTGGTCTGTAGTTCTCTTTTTTTGTGGGACCTTTACCAGGTTTGGGGATTATGGTGGCCTCATAGAATGAGTATGGAAGTTTCCCTTCCTCAGCAATTTTCTGGAAGAGTTTGACTAGAATAGGTGTTAGCTCTTCTCTAAATTAAAAATATGGACTGCTTCACGAATTTGCATGTAATCCTTGCACAGGGGCCATGCTAATCTTCTCTGTATTGTTCCAATTTTAGTATATGTGCTGCCGAAGCGTGCACTCAAGCCATTTTTAAATAAGTTGGTTTGCTTAATATTGATGACTACTTTTGAAATTTTCTCTTGAAACCTGGTTTTGAACAGTTTAATTATGTTGTTCCATGGATTTTTTTGTTTTTTCCTTTGTGTTCATCCTGACTGAGGCTAGTTGAATTTCTTGGATCTTAGGATTTGTAGTTTTCAAATTATTTGGCTGTTATTTTTTCCAAAAAAAAAAAAAAATACATATACACCCATATCATCTTAACTTCCTTTTTCCTGGACTCCAATTTTATGTATGTTAAACTGCTTGGTTTATCTCATAGGCTGCTATGGCTCTGTTCCCTATTTATTTAGTCCTTTTTCTCCTACTTCAGTTTTTAAAGATACAACTCTATATTTCTAATTCAATTTTTATTGTCTTAGTGTATAATAACCCATTAAATCCATCAAATGAATTTCCCAGGTTAGTTACACTGGGAGGGTAAGTCCACTTCCTATGATTCTATCATGAAAAAGTCAAGATCACACTAACTCTTTTAGAATTTTCCTTCAAAATATTACACTACTTCATCTTTCTTCCTGTCAGTAGCGTATAAGTAAGTAAGTGTTAGTTGCTCAGTCCTGTCTGAATCTGCGGTCCCACTGACTGTAGCCCACCAGGCTCCTTTTGTCTAAGGAATTCTCCAGGCAAGAACACTGGAGTGGGTAGACATTCCCTTCTCCGGGAGATCTTCCCAACCCAGAGATCGAACCCAGGTCTCTTGCATTGCAGACAAACTCTTTACCTTCTAAGCCACCAGGGAAGTCCTGCCAATAGCTCTTATAGGACATTACACCAGGTAGTGATAGTGGTAAAGAGTCTGCCTGCCAATTCGGGAGACATGAGAGATGTGGGTTTAATAGCTAGATCGGGAAGATCTCCAGGAGGAGAGCATGGCAACCCACTCCAGTATTCTTGTAAGGAGAATCCCATGGACAGAGGACCCTGGGGACAACAGCCCATAAGGTTACAAAGAGCCGGACAGGACTGTAAAACTTAGCATGCATATTCAACTTGGATTACTAAAGAAATGTTAAACGTGACTAAAGACTGTTACTTCATGGGTTTTAATCTGATCTTCTCATTTGTGAAACTAGTACAGAGAAGCAAAACAGGATCTTATGCATTTAAAGTAAAATTCTCAAACATATTTAACAGATACTCAAAGATATTCTAAGGTCATGTTAGATTATAATATATGAAGGCAATCTGGCTGTCAATGTTGAGTCAAGTGATACAGCTAATCAAACAGGCAACAAGGTGGAATCTGTGTTAATTCCTATGAAAAACTCCTTTTTGAAGATGTTATAAGTATGAAAATCTGATTTTCTTTCACTTTTAAGTTAATTTATGTTTTTATCTAGATGACCAGAGTGGTTTGTCTTTTTTTTTTCTCTAAAGTCCATTAATTTTACTAGAATGTATCTCAATGTTGGTCATTTAGGTAATTTTCTCAGATATTCAGTGTGCCTTTTAAATATATATATTTTAAAATTATTATTTTTTTAATGCTAAGAGTTTCTGTGAATTACTGATCCTATTATCTTGTATTTTTCTGTTCTTTGCTTTGTTTATCTATTTTGGAGACTCGTATGAATGTTGAATATTCTACATTTGCCCCTTTCATCTTTTCTCATCTCTTTAAGTCACTATTTTTTTTTTTTTTTGATATTTACAGTTTCTCTTTTTACCTTATATTTTTCTCATAGCCTTATCTGGTGAACTTAGTTACTTCTTTATTTATTCTAATTTAAATTTCTAAAATCATGTTTCCCTTTATTTCCAGTTATTTCTTAATTCCTATCAGTACATCTATGGGTTTCTCTACATTCTGATATAAAGGGCATTTACTTCTTATCCTGTATTATTTCCCAATGTTTATTAAAAATTTCATCTTTTTTTTCTGGTATTTCTGGCTTTGAGGTATTTTCTACTTCCTCTCATTTCTCTTCTCCTAAAACATGGTATTTTGATCCTTTTTGTTACTATTTTTTGTGAAACTGGGTTATCTGAACTTTTAGATCATTTTTAGATAGCTTTTCTTTTCCTCTTCAGATTCTAGAGATCTCTCTTGTTTGTTTTTGTGTAGTTTTTTAAAAACATATGAGTCTGCTTTCTGAGATCTACTAGCTGTTTGTCTTCCCCAGTTTTATGTGGATGTTTTGTCTCTTTTGTTCTCTGTTGCTCAATTTGGATTCTATTCATAGCAGTTTCTCCTCAAAATGGGTCTTTGTCCTGGAAGAGAACTCTGGTTGGGTTAATTTTTCATGGTGTTTAGATGCTCTCACCCCTTCTAAACATACCAGGGAACCCCTGGATTCATCTCCCCGTTTTATCTGCTGTTTTCAAATTGCCCTTCTGGGTTTTCCAGTTGGTAGTTGTACAATACCATATTCTTTAGATGTTCTCTTGCTTCCCACAATCCTATCCAATTCATCTGCTGATACCATGTATATCTCATTATAAGCTAGATTGTCCCCCCAGGCTACTTTAGGGTTCAGTAGGATACACCGTCACCTGGTTTTGATGTAAAGGTATACTTGTTGTTGTAGTTATTGTTTTACTATTCACTGTTCTGCTCATGGAGGAATTCAGGGATATATAAAAACTAAGCCCCTATTGCCATCTACCCTAAATTTGTCATGTACTTTTTTGTATTATTGCAACTTTAAAAGTGAATAACTACTGAAACAATTTTAATTTGTAAGTTTTGAATTAAACATACTCAAGTTTTTCTAATTATGTGGGCATATTGTTACAGTGAATAATTCAAAGGTGATATAAGTTCTTTGAGTAGGCTCATTCCTTTCATAACATTTCAGTGATGTTCTTAATTTAAACTATAAATATTCTTGAGTATTATATAATTTAAATAACAGTTAACAGTGTTACTAAAAGTATAGTAGACACTTTAGTGACATTTCCTGCACTCCTTGTATCCCTTCCTAAGATGTTTCAACTTAAACGCTGCTTCTAAGGTGGGTTGTGTATTACATCCAGTATTGCCTTCCACCCACCCTAGTCTTAACTATAACAGGGATGGACACCTAACCTTACAAGGCTGAGCCATTCAGATTCTCTCACGATAGGAAGTTACTGTAATCAGATGGTAAAAGAAGTTTATATTCAGGCACATTGACAGTCAAGTATGGGGTGCCATGCTGGGCCACATCCTGATGACTAAGAAAATGAAGTTAGTCTGAGAGAGAAGTGAAAAATTTGAGTTGAAAAACAGAGACAAGCAATGATAGGAGGATATGAAGCTGCCTTTAGAGGTAAAGGGAGTAGTCCTAGTTACTGACTCCCCGTTCCCCTTTCTCGGCTGCCTCAAGTCTATCTGTATTTCATTTCCTGTTTTTGGATGCTAATGAGACTAACTGCTGTATCCCCATCATAACTGAATTATATGTAATGATCTTGTGAGTTCTCAACCAAATATAAATAACACAGACTATAACAGTGATATTCAGAGCCACTCTCTGCTGTTGTGGAATAAGACAGAGTAAAGAGCACTAGGCTAACACACACAAACACACACACACACCCACACTGAAACACCTTCCCTTCTAATTAACTTGGGCGATTACTGCTTCTTTATTACTATGCCAACTCTAGACTCATGGTAGTTCTAAGACCTCCTGAATAAAAATTACAAAGATCTAATATCAGCAGCACTCAAACTACAACTGGACTTTCTTCCTTAAATCTTAACTCAAGGTTAAGCTACACTTACAGGCAGCTCTCAACTCTTTAAGAAAAGACTCATGGTTCCTCTGAAGTGAATCCTCCATTGCTCCTTAAGCCAAATAAATAAAACAATTTTGGATCAAAGGTTGTTCTGTCATCTTGGGCTGGTATATTTTGATACTTGCATACATATCTACCCTAATTTTTACATATTAGTTTGAAAAATGAAAGGCTATTATTTTTCTTAGAGAAAGTTCATCAAGCTCCTAAAAGTTCATACTAAAAAATCTTCAATTATTGCCAAGAGGGACACACACACACACATATCAAAAGCTATGCAAAAACAGCAAATGTTAATAAATGAACTTAAAAGATGTGAACAATGCTGATTACTCTAGAATCATACAATAATAAATTTAACACAGTTCAACTAATAAAAGTGATAGACCAATTAAGAAAATAAAAGGATATTATTTTGACATGTGTTTTAAAGGACACAGACAATATTACTGATAATTATTCTGAGAAAAACTTAGATGGAATACACGTGAATTAAGAAAAACTGAATATAAAACAACAAAAATGATGCAACTCAAATATACTTTAGGATTATTTGAAATTAGGAGTAATTGCTTTCTCTTTTCATAAGATGCTAAAATATACTCAGTTACCTATATCCAGTTTTGTCCCTACCAGTACACATGATGAAATCAAAAGCATTGAGATTTATTCATTAGAAGGATTATTTTTGAACAGAAATATTTAACAGCTACAGGTAAGATATTCTTATCATGTAACTCTCCTGCTCTTCAGGATAGTTTGACAGTTTTTCTTCTCTGAGGAGAGAAATAATGTACCAAACTACGGAAAGAGGGGAAATGGAGCAGAAGGAAAAAGAAAGAATGATCAAGAGTACATGTTCAAGAATGAGAACATGACAGGATACGTAACTTCTATAGGCTGGGGTACAGAGCAAGAACAGACTTTGCGCACATAAAGGAGCCATCCTCATGGGTGTGGATGATTGATCAATATTGGGAATTCTCACCACAGAACACAAATTTTATCTATCTCCCCTTATTTTATTTTCAAAACTCACCTCTACTAAACATTATTAGTAACAAAAATAATGTTCTATTCAAGTACAAAAGAAAAAGATACTCAATATTTTGTACAAGAATCTAGCCTAGGCAATGTTAATAAAACCAATAAATTACTTCCAATTTACAAATAATAGAAATAACTGAATAATAATAGAAAATAATTCTATTAATATTGTATAAATAAAACAGCAGAGAAGAACAGACGAGACGGCATTAATTTGGCATAAGGAATCTGAAGCAGGACTCAATGCATGAGAATAATTTTGAGGAAAGAAAACCATAAAAATATCCAGCGCAGAAGAAAGAGTTGTACAAAAACAAAGAGATGTGACATGTGACTTGCTGAATGTTAAAGGAATGTTTTCTATAGCAAAAGGACAGAAACAGGTTGAGTCTGAAAAGGAAGGTTATGACTAAATTGTGAGGGATACCAAATGTTCTGAATACATCAGAGAATTCTAGACTTTTTTGATTGTCCAGCCTAGCAGAAATTTGGAGGACTGTATTTTACACATGGTCAACATTCTATTTTGTCAAGTAATGGCATCTACAAAACAAAACTCAAAACCGAATAATCTCCCATTTGCTATCATCATTTTATTAAGAAAAATCATTTTAACAAAATAGGAGGAACATTAAACCAACATAGTTTTAAAAATTGGATATATTAAAATTTATTGGATGTAGGAAAGTGAAGAAATAAAACTATATTCTAAGTAAACACAAAGTGAACTCTGAATATATAACTTGTTCTAATGTTTCACTTTTAGCATAGTTACCTTTTAAAAAATGCAATAGGAATATTCCTAATGCTCTTTCAACTCAATTCAGAGTTTTTGAGGTAAACTTAGGGAAGCCCATGAAAAAAAACTCTTAATTACCACGGTATTTCTCCAATCTTCTCTGCAGTGCTGGCAAGAAATAAGAAACAGACCAGAAGTCTGACCATGGAAAATTCTGGAAAAGGAGGCTGGCTACATATGTGGGGTTCTATGGGGTCGCGGAGAGTCAGACACGACTGAGCGACTGAACTGAACTGAACTGAACTGAACTGACCAATGTAGAGCAGTTAAAGGTCATCTGATAGTAATTCCTTAGAACTTAAAATTGTCACAAATTATCATTTAGAAATCAATAACGTAAGCCTCATAACTTCAAATAATTCATTCCTTCTTGATTTGGTTACTGAAAAACAGTGCTGAATTTGTGTCCTAATTTGAATAACGGTATAGGATCCACCACTAACATTACTACATTACAAACTTTATTCCATGTTTAGTTTAGCATGTCTTTGTTCACTATTTATGATTTTCTTTGGTAAATTTGTAATTATTTCTGGAAAATATATACATATATAATAGAAAAAAAATTGGGGGTAACAAGGAAACATTTGAGATTTTTCAATAACGCTTACTGAATTTTTTTCTTATTATAACATGTGTTATAGGGTCACTGCACTAACCATTCTTTTGACCTAGGACACTCTTCAAGTAAACTGCATGGCTTATCTCCTTTAACTCTTTGCTGAGATGTAACTTTTTCTATTGAATAATTTAAAATTAATCACCCTTCTTTAAAAGTGCAACCTAATCCTGACACTGCTATAATCCCAATTCCCTATGATGCATTAGTAATTAACATTTTACATAGCACATGGACCACCTTCTAATGTGCTATCTCATTTAATTATTTATTTTGCTCAGTGTTTATTTGTGTTTTCTCTTTGATAGAATATAAGGTCCACAAGGCAGGGATCTTTGTTATTTACTAATATCTTCCAAGTATCTAATAGCACTTGGTCTAGAGCAAGAAGACAACCATATGACACTATTCTAAGAGCTTTATATGCATTATTTAAAATTTAATTCTCACAAGTCCTCTATGTGGAAGTATTATCGTTGACTACATCTTACAGAAAGAAACTAAGCTACAAAATGGGTAAGTAACTCACAAAGGTCATATAGCTAAGAAAGTAGTGAAACAAGGATTTAAATTCAGGTTATTAACTATTATTGTCTCTACTAATAGAGACAGATTGTGCACAAGCAATTAAGACAATAATAGAACAGGTACAGAAAAATGTCTACAGTAAATAGGAAGTGAAAAGCAAATATATATATATATATATATATTTGCAAACATATATGAAATTTGCTTATTATATGTCTGCTAAATCCAAGGAATAGCACCTCATTTACTTATAAGATATCAACTAGATATTGATTACCACTTTCTGAAGCTCACGAATATTTATAAGTAAAAACTTCTTTTTAAGGAAATAAGGCTTCAGACAACCATACTTTTCAAATCTCCTAATACAGGTGCATTTATTAAATCTTCCCAACAGTTAATTTATCTTCTTTGCCTTCTCACTTCATTTAAGCTGCTAACTGAGTAGAAGATAGCAGCTTCATCACTTCCCAGTTAAGTATTTCTTCATATTTTCTCAGTTAAGGACTGACACATTACACGCTATTTGTGACTAAGCAAAGTCACTTAAAGAAATACCAATCTTATAGTTAGGAGATTTTAGACATCATTGCTTAGCAAACATGCAACCTAAAAAAGAATACATAGCAGCCCTAACAGATTGAGATTATAAGGGCCAGAGTTTCCCTTTCCAACAATTTTTCAAAGTTTTTCATTCTGTTATGAGCACTGACTGTGAAAATACTCTGTTTTTTAATAAATAAGGAGAAAGCATACATGAATATCTTACTAAAATTTTTGGAGGCAATGTCTTCTTATTCTTTTGGCAATAAATATTCCTTTAGTAACACAAGTTATGCCATGATTAATAGATACATTACAGGAAACTAAAATAATCAGAATATATAGAGAAATCATACCTTCTATCAATAGCTCTTGTCCATGACTGCCAAGAAGTGTACGAGATAAGAATGGGGCAAAGTCTACAAAAATTTCACGAAGAAGAGGAGCAACTTTTTCTAAAGCTCTTTCAAGTTTTGCAGTGATGCTGTTGAAATTAAGACATAAAGACTAGTAAATATGGTTCAATATAAAACGCCAAATAAACTTTACTTCTAAATTAAAACCTTTAAAAAAGTCACAAAAGTCCAATTCTAACCCACAAGAGTAACAGCTTCATGTAGAAGGCACAATGTAGAGTTTCACATTAGTCACAAAGCTACTCAAAAGGCCACAGCTAAATCAGAATGATTATACCGTGAAAAGGAACCAGGGTCCTGTCACCCACAAGAGCCACTGATACTGGCCATAACTCTAGGAGTTTCAAGAAAAGAAGCTGCTATATGTCTTCTTTGTCTAACCTCCTTTTCACCAAAAAAAAAAAAAAAAAACTGTTTCGAATACCTACTATATGAGTCACTCTGAAAGTTACAAAGAATAAATTCTTGTTCTCAAGAGTTCCCTGAAAAGCTGGACAAATAAGGGAATAACTGGAATTCAGTATGACTGAGCTGAATTGCTTTGCCAAAGTAGACATTTTCAATATCATAAGCCCACTCACTTTTTATTTACCAATCATTACATCATTATTTATATTGTTGAATATTAAATTTCAAGTTACATGGCCTTACATAAGCACTCTCTGATATTCTTCAAAGTACCTAGAGTAGGATATATAAAAATAAAAACATGGATAAAGAAAATAATTCTGCTGAAAAAATAAATTCTGCTCAATAATTCTGCTCAAATAAATAATTTGGTTATATCTAAATATCTCTCTTTGAAGTAAGTGCTTTAGAGTAAGAATGCCTGTTTGGAAGGTTGACTCCAATGTATGCTACCCAGTGACCCTAGGACATCAAACTTTCTACATCTGCAAAATGAAGATGATAACTCTACTTACCACAATGAGAGTTAATGAGCTAAGGCATGTGAAGTGCACAAAAAAGAACCTGACATACAGTGAGAGGTAAAAAATGATAGCTCTTATAACTGTTACTGTGAATAAAACACACCTGTACTTACTCATACAAAATGTGACTCAATATTTGAAACAAAACAAAATCAATATAGCAACCTTAAATAAGCACACACTCTTCTACATGGATGACATGTACAGTAAGGAATTAAACAATACTTCACAATAATAAGAGTTCTTCCACAGTGCTAAGTAATATTTTTGTTATATATGAGGAAACCATAAATGACAAAACATTAATCACAAAAAAATTTGCTGCATATGATTAACATTTAAAATGAAACTATTTTATTTTTTAAGTGAATAAAGAGGAATTACAGGATAATATAGGATGATAATAATAATAATATCCTATATAATATAGGATAATATAGAATTATTTAACAAAGGATGCTTTCTTTCCTAACTTGGAATCAGCATGATCTGAACTCTCTCTTTGTGTACACATAGCCTCACCATTAGCACTGCAATTTAACTTAGCCTCCTCTTATATGGGTCAACAGCTTTAGAGAAATAAGAACTCAGGTTTAATAACTTAAAGAGACTATCCTGGAGGAACATTTTTAGGCAAGAAAAAGGGAAATGGTGGGGCTTTACAGACTTGCTAAAAATAAAGAGCTTTCAATATTTGCCCCTACTCTGTTACTCCAGGAGCAAATACCTACATTAGGGCAAGGGTTCTCAATTTCTCAATCTTTATGTAGTGTATTGCAGAAACATCATTAAAATGGAAGTCATCTTTCTTTTAAAAAAAAGAAAGGAAAAAAGCACAGAAAGAAATGAAAGATACTGAATATGATCTTCAAAGCATTAAAAGAAAATAGTTGCCAATCTAGAATCTATTCTGGTTCAAAATATCTTTCAAAAAATATAGAGGTGAATTTCAAATATTTCTAGTTAAAAAAAAAAAAAAACCGAAAGAATTCATGAGTCGCAGGCCTATACTAAATGAAACAAAAGGAGCATTCTTCAGGAAGAAAGAAAATGATAGCACATAGAAGTCAGACATTCAAAAAAAATGATGAGCAAAAAAAGTGATAAACATTTGGGTAAATATAAATACATGTTGACCAATAAGACAGTAATTGTATTCTCTTGAGGCATTTAAAATTTAACATGCACATACATAGGCATATATATGTATAAATGTGGTTATAAAATTTGGACTAAATGAAGTTAAGCTATACTGAGATCCATGCAGTACCTGGGAAGAGGACTTAGATAATCAAGAATTAATGTTCCAATCTGGAGGATGATCACTTAAAACACTGTTTCTCGAAGTATATTCTCAGCAGCACCAAGATCACTTAGTGTAATGATTAATTTTATGTGTCTCCTTGACTGGACAACAGGGTGGCCAGATGTTTGATTAAATAATATTCTGGATAAGGTCTGTTAGAGTACTTCTGGATTAGATGACAATTGGAATGGGTAGACTGAGTAAAGATTGTCCTCCCTAACGTGCCTGTGCCTCATCCATCCAATTGGATATGTAAATAGAACAAAAGGCGGATAAGAGGGAACCCCTTCTACCTGATTGACAGTTGGTCTTTGCTGGCCTTCAGACTCAACTGAAACATCAACTCTTCTGGGGTTTTGATTCACTCAGCTTTCAGACTGGAACTTATACTATAAGGCCTTTAGACTTGAATTAGAACTACATATTGGCTCAGCAATGTGTTTTAATAAGCCTCCTATCTAACTCTGTTGCATACTGATGCTTAAGATCCATTGCACTAAGCAAAAGAAATAAGGTATAAACTCAACCTACAGTTTCTTGTTACTTCTCTATAGTGAATATTTCTTAATGGCAATATGAATAAAACTGATTAATCACTGCCAAGACTTGGAAGGAAGGAAAGCAGAAAGGAAATTCATAATAAATATTAAGAATAAAAAGGAAGGAATTTCCTACAGTCTACATGAATATTAAAATAATAATAACAGAATATTGTGAACTATATTATAACAATAGAATCTACCAAAAGTCACAAAGTCAAAAATAGAAAATCTGGGGTTAACTGTAAAAATTTAATTTATAAAGTTTTCCTCAAAAGGAAATCTAGAATCAGACATCTTTGTTTGTGAACTCTACCAAATATTTTAGGAAACAAACAAGACAAATTTTAAAAAATCATATGCAACCTCTTCAAAAGATAAAACAGCTGTATATAACATCATAAAAAGTTTGGATTTCTTTTAGGAAGTAAAGGTTTGTTTAATATTTTTTAAATTAAAAGTCATTATAATAGACCACATTAACAGAAAAAGGAGGAAAATCACATGGTCATCTCTATTACTCCCCTCCAAAAAGAGGTAAAATTTAACACTCATAGTGATGGTAACTCAGTTAATTATAACACAAGAGAATTATTATATCTGATAAAAAGTATCTTTAGTAAATAGAAAACATCATTACTAATGATGACATATTCAAAACTTTTCATTTGAGGTGAATAGAAGAATGCCTGTTCTAGTCACTTCTATAGAAAACTGTACTGGAGGTACTGCTGCTGCTGCTGCTAAGTCACTTCAGTTGTGTCCGACTCTGTGTGACCCCTTAGAGGGAAGCCCACCAGGCTCCTCCGTCCCTGGGATTCTCCAGGCAAGAACACTGGAGTGGGTTGCCATTTCCTTCTCCAATGTGTGAAAGTGAAGTCGCTCAGTCGTGTCCGACCCTTAGCGACCCCATGGACTGCAGCCTACCGGGCTCCTCCATCCATGGGATTTTCTAGGCAAGAGTACTGGAGTGGCTTGCCATTGCCTTCTCCGACTGGAGGTACTAGGTGATACTAAAAATAAGGAAAAAGAAATAAAAAAGTGTAAGGATTTGTGTAATAGGAAATAAAACTGTCAATATTCAAAGATCAAATGACTGTGTACATATATGCTTATTTAGAGATAATATTGGATAAATTAGAAAAAAAATTAAGGTTTCATGATATTAGCCCAATATATTGAAACAAATTATATACACTGGAAACAGTTAAAATGAAATTTATACAATAAACACATTTACATTAAAAATATCAAATTCCACTTTTCACCTTAAAGGGGTTAAAAGAGTCTACAATTACCTCCCATGCTAACAACTAGAAAATTTTACAAAATGCAGAGAACAACTATTTTCATACAAAATGCAGGGTATGAGACCATAAATCCTGAGGAAAAAGAAACAAACGATATGAGTCCCACCATCACTCAGATTTCCTACATGGAGGTATTTCGATAGGACTAAAACTGTAGTTCAAGGAGAACAGAATATATAGGACATAGCACCCACGAGGAAGGTGTCATGGAGAGAACAATAACCTCTGGCTGAATAACAATCTCTGTATGTAATGTCTGAAAGCTCCCAACGTAAGAAGAGAACAACTTAGAAGAATAATGGAAGAGTCATAACAGACATCTGCATCCCACACAGGGCCTAGAGACTTCTGTAGAAACATTGAGCATTTTGAAGAAATCCAGCATACTTTCTAAGCATGGCAAAATTAGTCCAAGAATAAAGGCCATTCTAGATATGGAAGAACAGTTTTTTGAACAAATAGTGCGACGCTAACTGGACTTTCACAGTCAAAAATATAAAGTTGGACATAGATCTCACCTCTTACACAAAAATCAGCTCAAGATGGGACCCCGACTTAAGAATACTGAATGCACAAGACTCAAAAATGAAAAAGAAATCTAACTATAAAATGGGCAAAAGACATAAACAGACATTTCACTGAAGAGGACATACTAATAGCAAATAAGCATATAAAAATATGTTCAGAATCATCCATTAGGAAAATTCAAATGAAGACCACAATGAAATATCCCTATATACCTACCAAAATGGCCTACAAAAAAAAAAAGACAAAACCAAACGCTGATAAAAAGGAGGAGAAACTGGACTATTCATACTTTGCTTGTGGGAGTTTTTTTAATAAAGCTGAATAGGTAGTTACCATATTAGCCCAGTAATCTCACTCTTGGGCACTAATCCCAGAGAATGAAAACATATGTTCACATAAAAATAAAAAGGCTTATTGTAGCCTTTTCTTTTTGGTACTAGCCAAAAACTGGAAAAAAACCTGAATGTTCTTTAGAGGATGAATGGTTAAACAAACTGTCATACATCCATATCATGAAATATTACTCAAAAGAAATTCAAAATAAACAACCCATTAAAACACAATGACACTTGGATGGCTCTCATGACAATACACTGAAAAAGGTCAATCTTCAAATTCATTTCTGAACCACTTATGAGTCAAAGAAGAAATCACAGAGAAACTTAGAAAAAATACTGAATGAAAATTAAAACAACATTAAATTTGTGAAATACAGCTAAAATAATGCCTAGTGGAAGTGTTATGGCTTTAAATCCTCATAATAGAAGAAATCTAAAACCAAAGAACTAAGCAAGGGCTTGGCAAGTATTTTCTACAGAGGGTAAGATACAAAATATTTTAAGATTTTAGGCAATGTTATCTCTGTTGCAACTACTTAACTCTGCCATTGTACTATGAAAGCAGTCACAGGCAATACATAAACAAATGATGTTACTGTATTCCAATAAAAGTGTATAAAGTATATGATGACAGACAGATTTGAGCCCTGGGTGGTAGTTTATAGACTCCTGATGTACTATCCACCTTAGGACTCTAGAATAAGAAAATTAAGCAAACCTGAAATAACTAAAAGGAAAATTTTAAAAAGTAGAATTTGATGTAATTGAAAAAGAAAAAGAAGTAATGAATCAAATACCGACCTTCTGGAGGGAAATTACAGTATTGAAAAATCAATGGTACTCTACTAATGCTAAAATGAGAAAAGACATAAAATATTAAAAACAAATTCAAAGATGAAAGAGGAAACATCATTAGAGTTCCTACAAGTATTTTAAAATAATAAAATTATGAAAAACTTTATGACAATACATCTAACCAAGTAGATAAAATGGCTGAATTTTGATCACAAATGACCAAAACTGATGCAAAAAGAAAATAGAAAATCTGAATAGTAATCTACCCACTGCAAGAATTTAATCTGTAAAACACCCTCAGTAAAAAAAAAAAAATTCCAGAGATTGTTTCACTGGTGAAATCTCAAACATCTAAGAATAAATAACACTACAGCTACAAGTAGCTGCAAAGACAAGATGGTCAATCTGAATACAGAGTTCCAAAGGATAGCAAAGAGAGATAAGAAAGCCTTCTTAAGTGATTAATGCAAAGAAAGAGGAAAATAATAGGATGGGAAAGACCAGTGATCGCCAAGAAAATTAGAGATACCAAGGGAACATTTCATGCAAAGATGAGCACAATAAAGGACAGAAACTCAGCAGTGGCCACAAGACTGGAAAAGGTCAGTTTTCATTCCAACCCCAAAGAAAGGGCAGTGCCAAAGAATGCTCAAACTACCGCACAATTGCACTCATCGCACGTGCCGACAAAGTAATACTCTAAATTCTCCAAGCTAGGTTTCAACAGTATGTGAACCAAGAACTTCCAGATGTTCAAGCTGGATTTAGAAAAGGCAGAGGAACCAGAGATCAAATAGCCAACATCCGTTGGATCAGAGAAAAAGCTATAGAATTTCAGAAAAATATCTACTTCTGCTTCATCGAATATGCTAAAGCCTTTGACAGTGTGGATCACAACAAACTGGAAAATTCTTAAAGAGATGGGAATACAAGATCACCTTACCTGCCTCCTGAGAAATGTGTATGCACGGCACGAAGCAACAGTTAGAACCAGATATGGAACAACGGGCTGGTTTCAAATCGGGAAAGGAGTACGTCAAGGCTGTATATTTTCACCCTGCTTATTTAACGTATATGCAGAGTACATCATGTGAAATGCCAGGTTGGATGAAGCACAAGCTGGAATCAAGATTGCCGGGAGAAATATCAATAACCTTAGATATGCAGATGATACCACCCTTATGGCAGAAAGCAACAAAGAACTAAAGAGCTTCTTGATGAAAGTGAAAGAGGAGAGAGAAAAACCTGGTTTAGAACTCAAATTCATAAAACTAAGATCATGGCATCTGGTCCCATCACTTCATGGCAAATAGATGGGGAAACAATGGAAACAGTGAGAGACTTTATTTTCTTGGGCTCCAAAATCACTGAAGATGGTGACTGTAGCCATGAAATTAAAAGACACTTGCCCCTTGAAAGAAAAGCTATAACCAACCTAGATAGCATATTAAAAAGCAGAGACATTACTTTGCCAACAAAGTTCCATCTAGTCAACTGGAAATTTGTTCTTTTAAACTAAAGAAATGGAAGGAAAAGAAGCTACTTATAGTGTGGAAATAATAACACTAAAAGAGACCTATAGGTGATGTATAATCCTAGTTGCCATAGATCTATAAATTCCATTCCTTATTAAAATTCCAGCAAGTTGGTTTTAATATGGATATTGATATCAGTTCAGTTCAGTCGCTCAGTCGTGTCAGACTCTTGGCGACCCCATGAACCACAGCACGCCAGGCCTCCCTGTCCATCACCAAATCCTGGAGTTCACCCAAGCCCATGTCCATCCAGTCGGTGATGCCATACAACCAACTAATCCTCTGTCGTCCCCTCCTCCTCCTGCCCTCAATCTTTCCCAGCATCAGGGTTTTTTCAAACAAGTCAGCTCTTCGCATCAGGTGGCCAAAGTATTGGAGTTTCAGCTTCAGCATCAGTCCTTCTAATGAATATTCAGGACTGATCTCCTTTAGGATGAACTGGTAGGATCTTGCAGTCCAAGGGACTCTCAAGAATCTTCTCCAACACCACAGTTCAAAAGCATCAATTCTCCTGCGCTAAGCTTTCTTTATAATCCAACTCTCACATCCATACATGACCACTGGAAAAACCATAGCCTTGACTAGACGGACCTCTGTTGATAAAGTAATGTCTGGCTGCAATCACCATCTGCAGTGATTTTGGAGCCCAGAAAAATAAAGTCAGCCACTGTTTCCACTGTTTCCCCATCTATTTGCCATGAAGTGATATTGATATGTTCAATCTAAAATTTAAATGGAAATGCACAGCATCAACAATAGTTTAGCCTTCCTTGGAATAAAAAGGACAGGATGGGAAAACAATATTTACCCAGATACTTATCTTTCCTAAACCTAAAGCTAATTATGATAGTATGTCACAAGGACAGACAAACAAACTGGGTAGAATGGAGTGCCAAAGCAGAATCCATTACATAGGAACACGATTTATAACAAAAGTGGCAGAGAAAGGGAGATAGGAGACTTTCTCAAATAAATAGTACTGGGTCACTGACATCCCTATCACTTCTGCTTCATAAAATTCACAAAACTAAGTTCCAGATGAACTATGCTTCTCAATATAAAAAGCAAAAATAAAGCAGCCAGAGGATGAGTTGGGGAAAATTCAGGCAAAGATCTCTCGTCTACAACACAAAAAGCATGAAAACCCAAAAAACTTGATAAATTGATTTCATTAAAATTCACAGCCTCTTTTGATGAAAACAGATTCCATAGGTGATAAGAAAAGCCACAGAATAGGAGAAGGTATATACATAAAACATAACCATCAAAGGGTTCATTTTCAAAATGCATAAGGAGAAAGGCCTTTCAAATTAAGGAGAAAAGCCTTTACAAATTAAGGAGACGACAACTCAACGTTTTAAAATGAGTAAGAGATTTCAACAGAGAAATCACAAAAGAAGAAACCCAAAGGACCAATAAATATTGGTCCCTTTGTCCATGCCAAAAAGTCCATTCGAGGAATTTACAGTTAAGAATTCTTAAGAATGTTTAATATGTATTTTGTTGTTTTGATATTTTAGATAGCTATTATATAACTATCTAAGATAGTTAAGATATTACATATTACATACGATATTACAATATATGATATTACATAAGCTATTACAATATATAAGAAGATACTTGACCTCATCAAGTACCAGAAAAAGAGAAACAGAAAATACAATGGAATGCCACCGACTCAATGGAAATGAATTTGAACAAACTCCAGGAGACAGTAGAAGACAAAGGAGACTGGTGAACTGCAGTCTAAGAGGTGGCAGAATCAGACACAACTTACTGATTGAACAACCACCACCACCACTATACTTCCACCAGAACAGCTAAGATGGAAAAGTGACAATAAGTAAAGTACTGTTACAGATTTAACGAATTAGGCACTCTCATAAGGTGCTAATTGAGTTTAGTAAACTTGCATCAACCACTTTTGAAAACATTTGGCATTATCCAGTAAGACTGAACATACACATATGAATCATCAATTCCACTCAGTTATTTACCCAACATATATGCATTCAAATGTGTAGTGTGCCTAAGAGTAATGCACAAACAGCACTGTTATGTAAAAAAGTAGCATTACTTGAAATAGTGCAAACCTGGAAAATTCCAAATACCCATCATCAGTAAAACAGATTAATAAATTGTAGTATACACCACTAAGAAATAAACATGAACAAAACTATGGTTACATGCAATACAGATAAAAATCTCAGAAATATAATGTTGAACAGAAGAAGCCAGAGACAAAAAGAACCCATACTGTGCAATTCAATTCATATAAAATTCAAAAAAGAAAAAAACTAATCCAGTTTTAAGTCAGAGTGATGGATTTGAAGAAGAGCAAGAATAGAGTCAAAAAAAGGCACACAAGATGGGGGCTTTGAGGTACTTGCAATACTGTTTTTTGCCTTGAGTGGTGGTGACACAACATCATTCTTTCATTGAGCTTTTATATTCTGTATTTGTGTGATACTTGAATTAAGACCATGAATAAATGTGTGTGTATATGCAATTTAACACCAAGCATGTGGGTCAATCTCTTCTAGGAATGTTCTTTGATGTATGCATGCTAAGTTGCTTCAGTTGTGACCGACTCTTTGCAACTCCATGGACAGTAGCCCCCAGGCTCCTCTGTCCATGGGATTCTCCGGGCCAGAATACTAGGTGGGCTGCCATTTCCTCCTCCAGGGGATCTTCCCAACCCAGGGATCAAACCTGAGTCTCCTGTGGCTCCTGCACTGCAGGTTGATTCTTTACCACTGAGCCACCAGGGAAGCCCATGTTGTTTGATATGTTACTACAAATCATTTTTATCTATTTATCAAGATACAAAACATAATGTTTGGTGATTCTACCTCCAATTATATAAGTTACATATAACTCTATTCGGAAAGTCTGTATTTTAAACTCAGCACCCCACCAATTTTATCATGGTGCCAGGTGTGCATGTTTCTACCTTACATGAAACTGTAACATGTGCTTCGTGACAGTGGATTATAAATTCAGGAAACATCTTGAAAACCATTCAAGACTTCTCAGTTTAGACTCTGAAATATAATAAATGATTTTTACATAATGAATAACTATCTAAAATATCAAAACAATGATATACATACTTAAGAATTCGGAGAAGGCAATGGCAAGCCGCTCCAGTACTATTGCCTAGAAAATCCCATGGATGGAGGAGCCTGGTAGGCTGTAGTCCATGGGGTCGCTAAGGGTCAGACACGACTGAGCGACTTCACTTTCACTTTTTACTTTCACACATTGGAGAAGGAAATGGCAACCCACTCCAGTGTTCTTGCCTGGAGAATCCCAGGGACGGGGGAGCCTGGTGGGCTTCCATCTATGGGGTCGCACAGAGTCGGACACGACTGAAGTGACTTAGCAGTAGCAGCAACTGTATCTTTAAACTTAATGAATACTGTTTCACTCTCTTTGAGGTGGAAGGAAGGGAGTAAAATGAGTGAAAAAAACAGTTATGTATACCTCATGTTTTCAGCCGAATCTTCTGGCATTGGAGCAACAGTTTGTACAGCTGGAAGGTTTTTGCTGGTAGCACCATTCACAAAACTAGAAGATGAGGAAGAAGACGAAGACCCCGAATCCACGGCACCTGTTCCCAAAATAATAGTTTTTAGCCTTAAATACAAACTTACTGAACAAAATAATTTTCATTACATCATTAATGAGTTTAAAAAAATTCATCTGAATTTCAAAATAGAATTAGGCCATTAAAAAATCATTTGGCCAATGGTACATTAATAACTATAATTACTAAAAATAGCGGTTGCATTGAAACAGTTTATTTACTTATATTATGCCAACAAAACTACAGATTACAAATGGGGCATAAATAAAAGACATCAACAAATGAAAACAATTTTAGATAAAATGAGGCTGATAAAATAAAGCAAATTTAGATGTGAAAATATTATCTGCTTTTTTATTGCTATGTTGTTATACTTTTAGTTTTCATCATTTTAGATATAATTAGCAATAAACTGTCTCAACATAAATTTGTGGCCCTGCAGCATCAATGCTTATTTTAATAATATGATAGCTTAAGAAGGGCTATAATAAGTATATTTGTACCCAATTTTAAAATAATGAGTTTCCTCAACGATATGAAGATGCCATTTTAGAACAGATTTTCCTATATTACACCATATGTTAAATAGCTGTGGAGTTGAGGGACATCTAGTGTTCCTAAATGTTATCTTATCTGTATCTTATCTTACACTAATACCCATAAAACTTGGATTTCACAACAACACTTACACAGCACGTTTGTGCCAAAATCAAAACTAGTTTTGGGTCCAGTTTAGATGCTGACCCTTAGGTTATTTGTGTGTGTGTTTGTGTATCTGTATATACGTATTTCTAAGGAGGATATTCATTGCCTACGTTTTTACTGTAATATACGTTTTACACTATCACTAGACCTCTGGTTACCATCACTTTCTAAATCTATTATTAATTCACAGAATAGAAATTCAAGGAAAATATCATACCTTGTTTCAAATAAAGATAAAAAAGAAATTATTTGCTTTTTACTTTTAAAAGTAAGGATTTAGTCCATAAACACCAAATGCAGATTATTTTTTTCCCTACTACATTGGCATATTTTAAAGTTCTTAACACTTTTCTGAGTTTACATTTTGGTAAAAGGAAAACATTTTTATTCCTTCCTCTAGAAAGCAGAATGAGTATAACGAATAAGACTATAAACTAGATAGAAAAAAAAAACTTTATATCAGAAGTCTTCAAACAAGTCAGATATAAATACTTGTTTTAATATGTATAAATCAAAGATGTTTTGTTTTTTAACACAATGCCATTAATGATGTTTATTTGCTAACATAAATATGCTTCATAGAGTACATTCTACTTACTACAACCCCATAAATGTGCTGTTCATGATGTGTCAGGACTCAGGTGGTATGATAAACAAGATAAATACAGAAAGCACAAAGAGCTATGAAATTAATAAAAATGGGAATAATCTAAGTAATGATAATAGATGGAAAAGTTCAAGGCTATACAGTTTGGAGAAGAGAAGGCTACTATAGTCAGGGAAGGAAAGTCAGGGATCATCTTGCGTTGTGTAAATACCTAAAATGGAATCACAAAGATTTGGGTAAGGATTTATTTAGCTAATAATCAACAGGAACATTTCTGGAAATTTACAAAAAAAGAAAAAAGTTATTTTAGGCAGGCTTTTAAAATTTGTAGTGATTTGGAATTTTTCTGTTTCTAGAATTTTTAGGAAAATGTTGGACAAGGAATGGATATAATTGTAATCTAAGTATATAAATTAATACCATGTCAAACAATGGTTCTTATTCACATGCATTTTTTGTTAAGTTGAGGCTCTTGCATATCGTCAAGGTTCTTAGGGGAGCTTTGTGAAAAGTATATATTAGGTTTCAATCAGAAAATGTCACTAAATCCATTTGCTGTCACTAATATATATAGTATATTTTGATATTCTGGATACAGTTTACTAATTTTTACATATCAAATATCAGTGTTCAAATTATCTTTTGGCTTTGCTCCCCAAGTATCCTTCAGCAATCTGAGTTCACTATGAAAATAAACAGCATCTTGTTTTGAGAAGACTCAAAACAAAACCCATAGTGTTCTCAAAAGTGCCTAAAAAGTTTACTGTAGAATTACAAAATCTGAAAACATGAAGAATAATCTTCTTAAAGATTAAGATAATCTTAAAATGATCAGAGCATTTTAATTTTTAAGATCAAATAAGCAGATAAAATGAAGATACAGAAAACAGAAAGAAAAAGATGAAGTATCACAAAAATAGATAAGGACAATACCTGTTGTATTAATCATACTTTTTGGTGTAGCTCCAGTAGCAGCAAATATATTAGAGGTACTGCCTGTTGGCAGTCCACTTCCAGCAGCAGTGGCTCCTACAGTGGTTACAGCTAAACTACCCGGAGGTGGCTTCTTAACAGGAACCACAACACTCCTGCAAAGAAATGATGAAAAATAACATAATGTCTAAGATGAATTCTAATCTTGCATTGGCAGATACATGTAATCAACATCAAATTATCTTTTAGAAAACATTTTTTTTGATGTGGACCATTTTTAAAGTCTTTACTGAATTTGTTACAATATTGCTTCTGTTTTACATTTTGGTTTATGAGATCTTAGCTCCCTGAACAGGGATTGAACCTGCATCCCCTGCATTTGAAAGTGAAGTCTCAATCACTGGACCACCAGGGAAAGTCCTATCATCAAATTTTCTCCTCTTTCTTTTTCCTTTCTCTGATTGCAACTTCATTGGTGAAAAGAATATACACATTAAGGATATACTATAAAGTGTTAACTATGATTTATTTGGCAAATATTTACGTAGAATCTAGAATTTGGATATCTTTTAAAAGATGACATGTGGTCTATAATCAGGATTCCAGGAAAATGTGAAAAAGGTGTGCTCTAGTTAAAATATTTTTCATATATGCACACAGGGATTTTTTTGTGAATATACATATATAAAATGTCCATCCTATCTCTATTACATTCTAAATGTGGAAAATAATCATAAAAACATTTGAAAGCCAAATTCTGAACTTCTGCAGAGTAAAACTGATTAAGGCAAGGAATACAGAATAACAAAGTGATTCAGTGGTAAGGAGTCTGCCTGCAATCCAGGAGACATGGGTTTGATCCCGGAGTTGGGAAGATCCCCTGGAGAAGGAAAAATACTCCACCATTTTTGCCTGAGAAACCCCGTGGACAGAGGAGACTGTAAGGTTACAGTTCATGAGGTCTCAAAAGAGTGAGACACAACCTAAGAGACTAAACTACAACAGTAACATTAAACTTTATTTCCCTGAATAAAATTGAGTTGTTTTTCATAATAGGGATGCTATTATAATGAAAGAGAAATGAGAGGATACACTGGACATTCAGTAAAAGATCTCTTTAGCTTTTAAACATTGACTTTGTGAGCTTAGAAGTTGAAAATGTTCTCATGTTTCTTTAGCATATTTAAATGAATTTCATTAAAAAAAATTCTGAACTTAACATGTGTGTTAACCTTAAACAATAAATAGATGTGAACAGTCAACATAAAAGACAAAGAAACTATTTAACATAATAAATATTTTTACTTTCTTTCAGTGAAGCTTCATCTTTCTCAAAGTTTACAGTACACCAACTCTATTTAATAAATACGTTTAAGCATTACTCACTTATTTATCTTGAAAGTAGATGTATGAGGTATTTTAAGTTCAAATAAAATGCTTGAAAACAAGGGAATGTTAGCAAAAATATATCCAATTTAAATTAGGTCTATTTAAAGTCCTGTCTCTGAGATGTTATTTTATTTTGGTTTTTTGGCTGTATGAGGCCTTTAATTGAGGCACGAGGGCTCTCAGTTGTGGCAATGTGGGGTCTAGTTCCCTGACAGGGGATTTAACCCAGGCCTCCTACAATGGGAGCATGGAGTCTTAACCACTGGACCACCAGAGAAATCCCTAAAATAGACCTTTTAAACTAGGTCTTTAAGATTGTAAAGAAAAATTTAATTTTCTCATAAAAAGCTCTATTTAAAGGAAACTGTATCAGTGGCTCATTGACAAGTCTATGGCTTAAATTTCTTTAATACCACAATTTTTAAAAGCAAATGACTTCATCAACGTAAAAAAATCTAAATTTATAAGGATTATTATTTTCAATTTCAGAGGCATTTAAAATATGTTTGTGACCATTGTAATTATAACATTAGATAATTTTAACCTCTGCCCTCTCAAATTCTTCCATTAGCTCTTTCTGGATACTTTTTTCTTTTATACTTAATGGATACAGTCAATTCATTAGACTCAACCTTGTGCTTTCAACTATCTTATTAAATTTCCAAAGCACACACTATGCTTTGAATCCCTTCATTGACCATTCCTGATCAAATACTTTAATTTATTTCACTGAGAGGTGGTGTGACATTATGGAGAGTGTATAGGATGTGGAGTTAGAAGATTAACGCTTGAGAACTAAAATCACTTCAAGCTGCTGCTGCTCCTGCTAAGTCACTTCAGTCGTGTCCGACTCTGTGTGACCCCATAGACGGAAGCCCACCAGGCTCCCCCATCCCTGGGATTCTCCAGGCAAGAACACTGGAGTGGGTTGCCATTTCCTTCTCCATGTGTGAAAGTGAAAAGTGAAAGTGAAGTCTCTCAGTCGTGTCCGACCCTTAGTGACCCCACAGACTGCAGCCCACCAGGCTCCTCCATCCATGGGATTTTCTAGGCAAGAGTACTGGAGTGGCTTGCCATTGCCTTCTCTGTCACTTCAAGCTATGTGATATTAAATTTCAGTTTTTCTTTAAAAATGGCAAGGCCAATGTGACTTATTTCACATATACCTGGATAAATTAAATGAGACTGTATTTAAAAGAACCGTATCAAATTAAGAGATGCCTTATAAATGTTAATAATTGTTACCCCGAAATAATTCTCTGCCAATAAGATAAGGTATTTATTTACAATGATATACATAAATATCAACAGAAAAGAAACCAAACTTATATTTTGGAATTATCATCAAAACTCTTCCCTAAACTTATAAACTATTTCATTGACTAGCTAGCAAGAAAACAAAATTATCAATTCTTGATTTGAAAAAAAGTAAAAATATCACTTTTTCCCTAAATCTTTCATTAAAATTCCTACGGATAAAATAAAGAAACACAAACTGATTGATAGTGCTATGAGATGTATTTGTAAATGGTACAAAAAATATATATATATATTGCCAAAGTTTCCTGATTAACTGATCATTACCAACTTCGTACAAACTCTCTGTAACAAGGTATCTTGTCAAGAACTGAAGCTCTGAGATGTGTATTAAGAAAAATGAGTTATATGAATGAGGGAAAAAAATTTCATCTCAACAACTTGTACTGATGGCTTGTAAATAAATGGAAACAACATTAAATGTCTTCCTACTAAAAGAAAACTTCTGAAAACATCTGATTTAATATTAGCTGACATTAAAGCCTCCAGACACTTCACTGACAGCAAACTCAGCAGTATGATAGTTACTACAACATGGGATATAAATAGAGTACACAGTGACTAGAAGCCTGGTTTTTAATGTCAGACAGATCTGAGCTAGAATTCAACCTCTAAGGTATCAAGCAAGTAAATTCTCTAAGCCCCATTCTCCATACCTTTAAAGTGAGACTCATAATAGTTTGCACCTCATAAGCTTGTTACAAAGATAAAATGATATACTATTAATACATATCAAATGCTTAGCATTTTAAAATGGTCCAAAAAGCTCAGCTATCATTAGTACTGCTATGGCTCTCAAATGACACCACCCTTATGGCAGAAAGTGAAGAAGAACTAAAGAGCCTCTTGATGAAAGTAAAGAGGAATGTGAAAAAGTTGGCTTAAAAACTCAACATTAAGAAAACTAAGACATGGCATCTGGTCCCATCACTTCATGGCAATTAGGTGGGGAAACAATGGAAACAGTGAGAGACTTTATTTTGGGGGGCTCCAAAATCACTGCAGATGGTGACTGCAGTCATGAAGTTAAAAGATACTTGCTCCTTGGAAGAAACCTAGACAGCATATTACAAAGCAGAGACATTACTTTGCCAACAAAGGTCCATCTAATCAAAGCTATGGTTTTTCCAGTAATCATATATGGATGTGAGAGACTATTAAGAAAGCTGAGTCTGAAGAACTGATGCTTTTGAACTGTGGTGTTGGAGAAGACTCTTGAGAGTCCCTTGGACAGCAAGGAGATGCAACCAGTCCATCCTAAAGGAAATCAATCCTGAATATTCATTGGAAGGACTGATACTGAAGCTGAAACTCCAATACTTTAGCTACCTGATGTGAAGAACTGACTCATTTGAAAAGACCCTGGAAAAGACTGAAGGTGGGAGGAGAAAGGGATGACAGAGGATGAGATGGTTGGATGGCATCACTGTCATGATGGACATGCTGCTGCTGCTGCTAAGTCACTTCAGTCGTGTCCGACTCTGTGTGACCCCAAAGACGGAAGCCCACCAGGCTCCTCCATCCCTGGGATTCTCCAGGCGAGAACACTGGAGTGGGTTGCCATTTCCTTCTCCAATGTGTGAAAGTGAAAAGTGAAAGTGAAGTCGCTCAGTCATGTCTGACTCGTAGCGACCCCATGGACTGCAGCCTACCAGGCTCCTCTGTCCATGGGATTTTCTAGGCAAGAGTACTGGAGTGGCTTGCCATTGCCTTCTCCGATGATGGACATGAGTTGAATCAACTCGGGAGTTGGTGATGGACAGGGAAGCCTGGTGTGCTGCCGTCCATGGGGTCGTAGAGTTGGACATGACTGAGCTACTGAACTGAACTGAACTGATGGCTCTCAAAAGTGCTGATGCAATCTGGGTCTACCACAGCAATAGTATCCAGAGTGAAAGAAGCAATAATCCTAATATATTCTGTGCCTGTCAGACCTCATAAAATACTATGTGTAGTTCTAGACACCATATTTCAAGAAAATAACAACACCATATTTCAAGAAAATAACAACAAAAGCATCATGTTTATAAAAGAATAGTTAGAATGACAGTAGATCTAGAACACAGGTCATGTCAGTCAAGAAAGACTGAGAGTCTAGAAAACTATAGTAAAAAATCTTAAAGATCGCTATTAACTAGTTATGTTTTGTAAAAAGGATACTATTTTATCTGCACAACTCAAGAACTGTCTTAAGTGTAAACTGAGGTATTGAAGACAAGAAATGACTTTTAAATAGTGACTTAATAAGACAATTGGGTTTTATAATTGCTCATGGATTTTAAAACAACTCCTTTTTCTTTGCACTTGCTCCCTCTTTTCTGTAACATTTATTGAACACTGAAAATTTAAAGGAATACAACTACACTGACAAGTCAGGGGATACCTAAGGCAAGTTAAGACATAACCCATGCCTTAGAGATACTTGAAAAAAAATACAAGGGACAAATAAATCAAATGTTCAACATATTTCAGTAACCACTCTGATTATAGTTAGGGACAGGAAGTTTCAGAAACATAAAGGATGAACATTATCAGGGAAGAGTAAACTGTATCAAAATGGATCAGTGGGAATCAGCTAAGAAGAGAAAAGTTCAATAGCAAAAACTTCTTAAGGCAAAGAGATCTGAAAAATCATAAAAGATTGAAGAACTGTAAATAGATCATTATAGCTGGTGAAAGGTGAGGACTTTCTATTTCAAACTAAGAAGTTCATCTTTTATTGTGTAATAACAAGATATTACTTAGATATATTCATGAGATTTACATTTAAGAAAAACATTTCTAGCATAAATGTGGAAGGTCCATTTGGTGGGGCAACACCTGGAAAATAGTGAGGCCAGCTGGAAGATAACAGAAGGAACACACTTCTGAGATGCCAAGAGCCTAAATAGCTTTGGAAAAGGGCATGCTGAATCTTTTCTGCAGTTCAGGTCTTTTAACCAAGTTAATAGTCATCTGCTACTTTTTAAAACTAATTATAAAGCCATCTCATTTATCCCAGAATTTTCATATTTTATGGGACTTTCTGGAAATAATGTATTATTTTCCATATTGGGAAACTGAGTCCCAGAGAACAAAAGAGAATAGATAAGGGTCATACAACTAATTACAAAGAGATCCACTACTCAGAGCCATTTCTCTTAATTTCTGTACTCTTTTTCTAACAAGGTTTACTGACATTAGACATTTATCTTGAAAGAAAAAAAATTAAACTATGAAGAAAAAATAATTATTTCTGATTTTAAGGTGATATTACAATTTACTGAAGCTTATTAGAAATTGCAAGTCTATCATTTTCATTATTTATTGATACTTTGTAAAATATTTAGAATACCAATGGAAAAATAGGATGTATGAAAAACAACTATTTCATTAATTCACCCTTTAAAGAGAGATGCCTTTTTCAACTCATTGAATTGTCTGTGGAAATGTCAGGAGAGAAAAAGGCAACAATATTGGGAAAATTAGAATACAACCATGCTGGGTCAAAACTGCATCATCTGGCAGCTGGCCTTAAATACTATATCCAGGGCACTTGGAACATAATAAAAGGTGGGATTTCAGTAGCTCGGTATCATTGAAACTTTGAATTGTAATGGTTGGCATAGTTTTAATCAATTTAGATTATATTTACCTTGTGATATGATCAAAATACTTTCTTAACAAAACATTAGAAAACTACAAAAACAGAAAATGAAGTACTCAGTAGTAATTTTAAGTTTTTATATTCTTACTTAATTCTAAGCTTAAAGAAATCAATGTAGGAGGATTCCATCATTTCTACAAAAATTGTTTTTATTTATCCTAAACTATCATTCTTAGCGCTAATATTTAAAGCACTGATATTAAAAAAAAACTATAGGGAAAATACCAAGACAAAGCCTATACTTGAAGTTTAGTAATATGAAGGTTATCTATATTGCTTTTTAGTCAAATAGCATTTACGAAATACTTTTTTTCCTCCAGAGATTTTCTTTTTCAGAGAATGAAACACTGGAAAGCAAGGATGCTATAAGTTTGAGGGGAAAAATACAAACTACTTCACTTGATCATATCAAACTCAGTAATTCAAACATAAGCAGGTCTTTAATATCAAAAGGGATGAAGTATACACCATAAGATCATTGTCTGTTAGAGAAGCAACAAAATTACAAGCTTTTCGTGATAACCAAGACTAAAAACAATTTTCTGAAATATAATGACAGTTAAAGTGTATGGAGACAAACATATTGTCCTCCGCCTTTTTTTTTTTTTTTTTTTTGTCCAAACTTAGGGGGTGTCTCAGGAATCCCTGGGGAATTAAGACTGAGCTAAATCACAGATATATACACCCAATTCTCAAAAGATTAAAAACGTTTGGACATGCAGGATTAAATTTTAGTTTAAATGATGTAAAACTTAATGGATGGTTTTAGAGAAAACCATCCCTCAATCTAAAAGTTACAGTTACTAATACATTAAAAAAAAACAAACACAGCTCAGCGAGACTATTTTATAAACCACACATCTATACAGAAATCTATCAGAACAAATAGAATTGTTGAGGAACTTTGCAACTATACTCTAAGTTCTATTATGAGATTATTAAACTGTTCTCTTAGAAATAAAACCATAAGTATTTCTTTTTGCTTCATAGTAATAGAACAGTAGGAAAGTTCTTATAATTTCGTTATCACACTTCCTCTATACATACAGTGTTCCCTCTACAGAATAGTACTAGTGGATGTCTAGCAGTTACAGTGCTTTAAGTCATAAATATAAATTTGTTAGGGTCAGTCAGTGAAATCAAAGACATATACTTCAATCTGCACAGATGATGTCTGGAGGAAATAAAAAGAAAAAGAATCAGTGCTTTCCATATATGCAGATGAGAATGTTTACATGATGTTTCATAATACAACCTGATGGAAGATTTAATACTAAAGGAAAAAGGTTTATTTTAGTTAAGCCTAAATGTTTCTAAATTTTGTTGCTGCAATTTACCTAATAAAAATGATATTATAAACTTCAAAATACTGAAATTCGTCAACATGACATCATAAGTGAAGAGAAACTCCATTTGAAAAATGTAATTGACCATATAACTCATATGACATCAGTTGTTTTAGGAAGTCACTCCCAAATTTACAATCTAGAAAAAATATAAAGAATGCTTTGCTAGCATGTTTTCAAAAGAACCGATAAACTATTGGCTAAATTAAGGAAAATCCTAGGTGATTTCCACTGGAATTGTATAATATTATTATGTATGATTTAGTTACAAAGAAATGATAAACTGAGTTTATAGCTATTTTTCAACCAAAGATAAAAATGAAAAATACATTATTGGTAGAGTAAGACCCAAGATAATTCTGTGTTTGAAACTAAAAGTATTCAGGACTTTGCATCTAAAGTCTGTCTTCTTGGATCCTATTTTCAAGGAACTCAATCTGATGCTAAAAGACATGTCATAACTTGAATTTCAGATTTTAGTGCTTCAGAAATATGTTTATATACTTCATAATGTAATTATAGCTACCTTAAGACAGACAACACTTTAAGGCAAATGGTAGCAATATATCACAAATATAATTGAAAAATGCAGTTGTCCAGAAGCACTTGTGGGGATGTCTCTGAAAAGATGCTCAAAGCTCCAGAGTTTGAAGTTAAATTTTTGATGTTGTCACTCTCAATCTATTGAATGGCTGACAGACAATCAAACCCGTCTGGCTGGCTGGCAGCTCATTTTGCTGGCAGGTGGCAAACAATTAGACACACCAATTTGTGCCTCCTGATGACATTAAAGCATGAAACTAAGTTGTATGCAGGGCCTAGTGATTTGTGTGAAAGCATTTCAAAAATAATACTCTTTGCCGTGGCAACTCATTTCAGACTGCCACCTCCCATTATGGCTTTGAGCAGTGAAGACGACAGACTTGAGTTACGTGCAGTGCAAGGCCGCTTCTGTTCAATCCGTCATCAGCGCCCCCTGAGACCTCAATCCCCTCCTTTCATCAGTATCACCTCATCATTTACATTTGATAGTACTTGAGCTACTGCATATATTAACTACACCGGAGACTCTTCTAAAAAGAATTGGAATACGCTTTGTGCTCCACGATTTCATTTCTACTTATGCAATTCTGAATAATGACTGAACTCCCACTGCATTTTGCACAAATGCTACCAAGAACAAATGGAAAGTTCTATTTTTTGTAAAGCAATATCCTCAAAAGTGTAATAAATTTTGAGTGGCTAAGAATACTGGCACTCAGGTAACAGTTTTGTTAAGTTTTAATGAAAAAAATGTCCTAACAATAATCCAAAATAGGAAAGAAATATTTTACCTAATCTTTATTTCATTGGATTCTCTTATACAAATCACAATATTTCTCTTTTTCTATTGCTTATATGTTAACAAAATTTAGATACAGAAATTTAAATGGAACATAAAACTTATGATCCCAAATTAAACTATTATAACAGTTATTTATAGATAGATTTATAAATATATACAATTAAAAATACTTATGTATTTATGCTTATATAAATTCATAAACACACATACACATATCTCTTAGGAATGCAAACTAAATATGAAATGGCATAGGGAATATCCAAGGAACTATATGAATAAACCTCCAAACTATTAAAAAAGGAAATAATTTCCTATATATTATACCCCTGCTTTTTTAGTTGTTAAAAAATGTCTGATATTTAACACATTTTACCTTATATGACAAATATTTGCAAACATTTTATCTCCTTTAACTACTGTAAGTTCACAGAAAACAAAACTGATTCTATCTCTTTATATCTGACATGATGACTAATATCATTTATATTTTCATAATAGATTTTCAAAAAGTATCTGTAGAACACTGGTTAAAATGTTTATAGGCAATTTTTAAATCCTATTTATGTATAAAAAGATAATGCACCCTAACTGAAAATGCCCTTATTGCCACACCTCAACCCCTAAACTCAAAAAGTAATGGCTTTAACTTGGACAAAGCAGTTTGTCTATTTTAGAGAAAATAATATGGAATAGAAACTGCATTCTGACTGTATATTTATTTTGACATTACAGTTTAAGAAATATCTGATTTACTTACTTTTTTTCTCTTTAAAACAAAAAACAATTACTTGTCAATCACCTCAAATATATGTATATACCTATATACATATAGCTATATACAAATATATGTATATATACCTATATACATATATATGTACACGTATTTGTATATAGCTATATGTATATATGTACACATATTTATATATATGTACATAATATAAACACACACATACATATAAAATGACTTCTCCAATGTAGTCACTTGACGATAGGTCATAAGCAGAATCTGTGTTACCCTATTTTCAATTCAATGTGTCATTCCCCATTTCATACTGTAGCCCCTTTTTTGAAACATATAATTAAAATGCCTGACTATGAGATCAATCAGGTTGGCCTATCACTTTGATAGTCTTTGTGGTAAGAATCCATAGTAATAAACATATTTTCAAGATCTGCCTAATATTTTTAAATTAAACAGACACTAATTTTCCTTCTATACACACAGCACTGTGAATAGTAAGTTCAGTACCTACCTGTCAAAGGAATGAAACTGCATAGGAAGAATTGCTTGCGCTTCTCTCTTCAATGCTGGGTCTGGGTATGGGATAGGCTCAGGGCCACATTCTGCAATTTCGACTGGGGCAGCCACAAGACTTTTCAGTATTTCCTTGACATTGATGCCTTTAGTTTGACTAATGCTAGATATGGATGGTGCAGACTTCAATATTTCACTGGGGTTCTCGGTCAGGCTTTCCTGTGACTTTTTCACTTCATTTGACAAAGTGGATAACAGTTCACTCATAGCATCAGGGCCTGTGCTAGTCTCTAATTCTGCCCCATTCAGGATGTTAGCTACTTGCTCCTCTCCAATTCCTGAATCGGTATGAGGAATGGAACTTTCTAGATGAATATCCTCACCAGGGGTTGGTGTCTCTTTTTCCTTTACAGTGTCCGGGAATGCAGCAGGTGTTTCTATAATGATAGAAATCAGTTTAAACAAAATGCTTCGCAAATGAAAACCCACTGTTATTAATAAAATATACTCACAGAAAAGAAAACCTGTAACAAACAAAAACTCTGCTAAATGGATGTACATAACACCACAACTTGGTTAAAACATATCACCTATATATCTGTTATTTTGTTCAGTAAGCATCAACAGAGCCCTGTTTCTTTTATAAATCATCTGGCATGTCAAAAGTGATACTTTTGGAAACATGGAGAAATAGTTCCTACTATAATTTCTTATAAGAGCTTATAAATAAATATTATATTAAGCTTCCTTTTATCCTTTCATTGTCAGCTACCAGTCATGCAAGATAAATTATACTCCTCTAATATCTTCCTTAAAATATGAAGCCATTTTTATATCTTTTTTGGTATTTCAATAACCAGTAATGAAATAACTAATTGAAAATTTTAAACTAAAGGTATTTTTAAAAATTACATGTAATACATTAAATTCTAAAGAGTTAGTTGCAAAAACATGTCAAATGATTAGTTCCAAAGGATAAATGCCGTAATAATAGAATAGTGAGCCTCGAGAATTTGACCTATATGCACCTTTAAGGACAATTATTTTGGAATATTCATGATGATTATGAATAAATATAAACTTCAATATATGGAAAGTGAATCACAAATATATACGTATGAAAGCATATACAGTACTACCAATTAAATAGATAAAAAAGAAAAACATCTTTTAAAATGTTAAATCCCTATCAAATCTCATTATACAAAGGTCACTATAATAAAATATTCAGTTCAGTTCAGTTCAGTCACTCAGTCATGTCCGACTCTCCGCGACCCCATGAATCACAGCACTCAAGTCTCCCTGTCCATCACCAACTCCCAGAGTTCACTCAAACTCATGTCCACAGTGATGCCATCCAGCCACCTCATTCTCTGTCGTCCCCGTCTCCTCCCGCCCCCAACCTTTCCCAGCATCTGAGTCTTTTCCAGTGAGTCAACTCGTCGCATGAGGTGGCCAAAGTATTGCAGTTTCAGCTTTAGCATCAGTCCTTCCAATGAACACCCAGGATTGATCTCCTCTAGAATGGACTGGTTGGATCTCCTTGCAGTCCAAGGGACTCTCAAGAGTCTTCTCCAACACCACAGTTCAAAAGCATTGAATGGCGATTATCTTTCTTCACAGTCCAACTCTCACATCCATACATGACCACGGGAAAAACCATAGCCTTGACTAGACGAACCTTTGTTGGCAAAGTAATGTCTCTGCTTTTTAATATACTATCAAGGTTGGTCATAACTTTCCTTTTAATAAAATATTACCAAATTCTAAATGATGACCTTGAAAAATTTATCTAATCTAGTATTTAGGAATTTCCTGGTGGTCTAGTGGCTAAGATTCCACACTCCCAATTCTGGGGATCTTGGAACAATACTTGGTCAGGGAACTATATAGATCCCATATGCTGCAAAAAAAAAAAAAAAAGTATCCCAAGCGCCACAACTAAAGATCCCACATGACACAAACATTGAAGAGCCCTGGGGTGGCAATGAAGACCCAGTGACATCAAATAACAGCTTCCCAGGTGGGTCAATGTTAAAGAATCTGTCTGCCAATGCAGGAGACATGGGTTCAATCCCAGGATCAGGAAGATCCTCTGGAGGAGGAAATGGCAATCCACTCCAGTATTCTTGTCTGGAGAATCCGACGGACAAGAGCCTGGCAGGCTATATAGTCCATGGGGTCAGAGAGTTGGACACACCTGAGCATGCACACACAGTCAAATAAATATTTTTTTTAAAGTATCATGGAAATAGTAACAGTATTTAACTTAATAAAATCATGCTGAAGCAGAAAATAAGATACATATGTAGATTACTTGCAATTCCCTGCATAAAATAGATATTTAGTAAATGGCAGCTTTTTGTATTACTTTAATAACAGTTATTCTTTACAAAACAAGAAGGGCAAACTAAATTATTTTGATGATCTCTTTGAAATTAACATTTGTAAGTTCTATAAAACTAACCTTAGGTGTTTTGCTGCTGTTATTCGTATAGAATTTTATTGGACAAAGAAATTAAAAATATACATATCTTACAAGTCCATGATATACTGTAATTTTCCTCATATTTATGAAACATATTTTAGTTTTGCTTGTTTGCTTAGGCAAGGGCTTTAGTAATATTTTGTAGAATATGATAATAGTACTAAAACACTGGATGAACAACATGAAAGACAGGTTGTTCTTAGTTGTTCTCAAGGTCAAAACTTAACTGCATAAAGTATTTTTAAGAAGTCAGAAAATTTCAGTAGTATTTCTGGCAAAACAGTAGAGAAGGAAAAAGGTATGAGGTAAACTTAATTTCACACTTTTAAATAAAACCTTGTGACAGAAGATTAAGACAGAGTGAAGAAAGCCAGATAGAAAAACACCAATAGAGTATACTAATGCATATATATGAAATTTAGAAAGATGGTAACCTTAACCCTGTATACGAGACAGAAAAAGAGACACAGGTGTACAGAACAGTCTTTGGGACTCTGTGGGAGAGGGTGAGAGTGGGATGATTTGGGAGAATGGCATTGAAACATGTATATTATCATATGTGAAACGTATCACCAGTCCAGGTTCGACACATGATACAGGATGCTCGGGGCTAGTGCATGGGGATGACCAGAGGGAGGATATGGAGAAGAGGGAGGTGGGAGGGGGGTTCAAGAAGGGGAACACATGAACACCCGGGGCGGATCCATGTCAATGTATGACAAAACCAACCAATATAATATTGTAAAGTAATTAGCCTCCAATAAACAAAAATAATAAAATGAAAATAAATAAATAAATAAAGGCATATTTGGCTGAGGAAAAAAAGACAAAGTAGAAAAACTACATTAGGAATAAGAAGGACAATAAAGAATCAAGATGCTTCTGGAATATCTAGCTGAAGAAAAAAAAAATAGGGGTATTTCACTAACCAAGAAAGCACGTGAAAAAGAAGCAAGTTGTTCAGGAAGATAATGAATTAAATTTTGAATGAATTGAGTCTGCAGAATCTCTGGGACATTTATATCTGGAAGTCAAGAAAACTATAGCCATGTATTTGGGGATCATTCAACCAGAGGTGGTAACTGAAACTGAAAACTGTTGAAATTACCTAGGAATATAGAATGAGAAGGTGGTTAAGTCAGTTATTTCCACTCTTAGAGATACTACTGAATTTATTAAATTCATGTTTAATCTATAGACTATACAATAATGGAGAGAACACAGTTACAGTAAAAAAAATCAGGACAGAATTAAACAGCGGCAGTGACATTCCTATACTTGTAAAACAGAGAATGTAAACACAGAAACAAAACAGAACTCTAACATCAATAACTGGATTAAATTAATTAAATTAAATAAAAACTTTATTTTTGGGGGCTCCAAAATCACTGTGGATGCTGACTGCAGCCATGAAATTAAAACACACTTACTCCTTGGAAGGAAAGTTATGACCAACCTTGATAGTATATTAAAAAGCAGAGACATTACTTTGCCAACAAAGGTCTGTCTAGTCAAGGCTATGGTTTTTCCAGTGGTCATGTATGGATGTGTGAGCTGGACTGTGAAGAAGGCTGATCGCTGAAGAATTGATGCTTTTGAACTGTGGTGCTGGAGAAGACTCTTGAGAGTCCCTTGGACTGCAAGGAGATCCAACCAGTCCATTCTAGAGGAGATCAATCCTGGGTGTTCATTGGAAGGACTGATGCTAAAGCTGAAACTGCAATACTTTGGCCACCTCATGGGACGAGTTGACTCACTGGAAAAGACTCTGATGCTGGGAAGGATTAGGGGCGGGAGGAGAAGGGGACGACAGAGAATGAGATGGCTGGATGGCATCACCGACTCGATGATGAGTTTGAGTGAACTCTGGGAGTTGGTGATGGACAGGGAGGCCTGGCGTGCTGTGGTTCATGGGATTGCAAAGAGTCGGACACAACTGAGTGACTGAACTGAACTGAACATCAATAAAATATCACAGTGGAATAGCTACTAGCCCGGGCTAAATTTTTCCTTATAGAGTTCAACTGCCACAAGGCATTCAGTCAAGGACAGCACTTAGTCTAAATTTACCTCATTTATAGATTTGGTCTACAGGTTTGGCTTTACCTTAACATGTCTCAGAATCTTATGATGTGTTTCACATTAAGAGCTAGACAAAAAAGTAAACGTTTCAACTCAGGCTACAATATAAGCATTCTGTTAACATATAAAATATATAAGAACATAAAATCTTTGATTTGAGTTCATAAAGTACCAAATAAAAATATTTTTTTCTACCAACTATAGAGAATTTTGCTTTTCTGTTCAAAAGACTCTCTCACTAACAATTAAAATCAATAACTGAGTAGTTTCATACACAGAACTTCAATGTAAATTTTGACTTCTTGATTATAAAAAATTAAAAGTTTATTAAATTGGAATATTAAAAAATTTTCAGATGACTCATCAAAATATTATTGTTGTGCAATCACTCAGTCATGCCCAACTCTTTGCCTCCCCATGGAATGCAGCACGTCAGGCCTCCCTGTCCATCACCAGCTCCTGGAGTTTACCCAGACTCATGTCCATTGAGTTGGTGATGCCATTCAACCATCTCATCCTCTGTCATCCCCTTCTCCTCCTGCCATCAATCTTTCCCAGCATCAGGGTCTTTTCAAATGAGTCAGTTCTTCCCATCAGGTGGCCAAAGTACTGGAGTTTCAGCTTCAACATCAGTCCTTCCAATGAATATTCAGGATTGACTTCCTTTAGGATGGACTCGTTGGATCTCCTTGCAGTCCAAGGGACTCTTAAGAGTCTTCTCCAATACCGCAGTTCAACTCTCACAACTATACATGACTACTGGAAAAACCATAGCCTTGACTAGTTGGATCTTTGTTGGCAAAGCAATGTCTCTGCTTTTTAATGTGCTGTCTAATTTGGTCAAAGCTTTTATTCCAAGGAGTGAGCAGTCTTTTAATTTCATGGCTGCAGTCACCATATGCAGTGATTTTGTAGCCCAAGAAAAGACAGTCTCTTACTGTTTCCATGTTTCCCCACCTATTTGCCATGAAGAAATGGGACCGGATTCCATGATCTTCGTTTTTTGAATGTTGAATTTTAAGCCAGGTTTTTCACTCCCCTCTTTCACTTTCTTCAAGAGGCTCTTTAGTTCCTCTTCACTTTCTGCCATAAGGGTGGTGTCATCTGTCTGAGGTTATTGGCATCCATCCCAGCAATCTTGATTCCACCTTGCACTTGATCCAGCCCAGCATCTGGCATGATGTACTCTGAATATAAGTTAAATAAGCAGGGTGACAGTATACAGCCTTGACAGACTCCTTTCCCAATTTGGAACCAGTCCATTGTTCCCTGTCCAGTTCTAACTGTTGCTTCTTGACCTGCATACAGATTTCTCAGGAGGCAGGTAAGGTGGTCTTGCATTCTCATCTCTTTAAGAATTGCCTATAGTTTGTTGTGATCTACACAGTCAAAGGCTTTACCATAGTCAATGAAGCAAAAGTAGATGCTTCTCTGAAATTCTCTTGCTTTTTCTATTAACCAACAGATGCTGGGGATTTGATATCTGGTACCTCTGCCTTTTCTAAATCCAGCTTGAATATCTGGAAGTTCTTGGGTCATGTACTGTTGAAGCCTAGCTTGGAGAATTTTGAGCATTACTTCACCAGCATGTGAAATGAGTGCAATTGTGAAGCATTTGAACATTTTTGGCACTGCCCTTCTTTGGGACTGGAATGAAAATTGACATTTTGGAGTCCTGTGGCCACCACTGAGTTTTCCAAATTTGCTGGTATATTGAGTGCAGCACTTTCACAGCATCATCTTTAAGGATTTGATATTGCTCAACTGGAGTTCCATCACCTGTGCTAGTGTTGTTTATAGTTATGCTTCCTATGGCCCACTTGACTTTGCATTCCAGGATGTCTGGCTCTAGGTGAATGAACACACCATTGTGGTTATCTGGGCCACTAAGATGTTTTTGTACAGTTCTTCTGTGCTTTCTTGCCAACTCTTCTTAATATCTTCTGCTTCTGTTAGGTCCACACCATATCAAAATATTTACACAATGATAAATCTTAATTTTATTTTTACTATAAATGATAAAAAAATTATTTCAAAAGGATGCAATAATTTAGATATTTCATAAGAATTCTATTCAAATACGTATGTTTTGTTAAGCATACTTTGTGATGTTATTCATGTAGAAATGAAAATAAACACCAGTGAAAAATTTTATAATAATAATTGCAAATAGAAAACAGGACAGGCATGCATGCTAGGTCACTTCAATTGTGTCTGACTCTTTGCAACCTCATGGACTGAAGCCAGCCAGGCCCTTCTGTCCATGGGATTCTGGAGTGGGCTGCATTCCCTTCTCAGGGGATCTTCCTGATTCAGGGATTGAACCCTTGTTTCTCTACTCTCCTGCGTTAACAGGCTGGTTCTTTATCACTAGTGCCACCCACAGGTCAGTATTCAGAAAATCTACCTTAATTTCCCATTATTCATTAACCTTTTACAGAACATGCTCTCGAAAGATAGCACAAACTTCAGCTTAAAATCCATGTTTCCAAAATGATTCCACACTATGGTACTTTGAGAATTTAACCCAAGTGATTTCAATAGAAGCCATGCATGAGCAACGCACAAAGTATAAATGACTGCACCTGTGCAAGTTGTATTACTGACAGGAGACTTAATTTTTCAGTACTTCTCAACAGTTTCTGTAGCAATAGGCCATGTTAGTACACAAAGGAGAAACATTCCCAGACTAAGTGATCTTAACCTTGTCAGAAACAAGCAGTTGTGTGCCAGATGCCTCCTTTCATTGACCCTAATGAGTTCACCTACAGTCCACGGGGTCGCAAAGAGTCAGACACGACTTAGCGACTGAACAAAACAAACAATGAGTTCATCTAATGCATTTTGGAAAATATGGGGTTAAGTTCAGCAAATGACATATTTTCTACATGGTGACCTCATTTGTCACATTCCTTCCTCCAAAAAAATTTCTTGCTTTACAGTTATTTATGAAGTGTTTCAATATTTCTTACCTATTCAATTACTCAAGTTGCTATTTTCCAAACAACCTTAAAAGTAATAACATGAAATGAACATACAGCTTCTTGCTAGTACAGTACTAAAAATTACATTAAGATTACTTATTTTTCAAATAGCAATATGAAGTAAACTATTCACATTAGAGTAATTTAAAATGAACTAAAAATCTGTATGTAATTAACTTGTATCTTTTACTCTATTAAATGCAAATTAGGTAAACTCTTCCATTGTATAATTGTAAGGGATTTGATCTAGGTCATACATGAATGGTCCAGTGATTTTCCCTACTTTCTTCAATTTAAGTCTGAATTTGGTAATAAGGAATTCTTGATCTGAGCCACAGTCAGCTCCTGGTCTTGTTTTTGCTGACTATATAGAGCTGCTCCATCTTAAGCTCCAAAGAATATAATCAATCTGATTTTGGTATTGACCACCATTTGATGTCCATGTGTAGAGTCTTCTCTTCTGTTGCTGGATGAGGGTGTTTGCTATGACCAGTGCGTTTTCCTGGCAAAACTCTGTTAGAATTTGCCCTACTTCATTTTGTACTCCAAGGTCAAATTTGCCTGTCACTCCAGGTATCTCTTGACTTCCTACTTTTGCATTCCAGTCCCCTATAATGAAAAGGACATCTTTTTTGGGTGTTAGTTCTAGAAGGTCTTGTAGGTCTTCATAGAACTGTTCAACTTCAGATTCTTTCAGCATGACTGGTTGGGGCATAGACGTGGACTACTGTGATACTGAATGGTTTGCCTTGGAAACAAACAGAGACCATTCTGTTGTTTTTGAGCTTGCACCCAAGAACTGCATGTCAGACTCTCTTGTTGACTGCGAGGGCTACTCCATTGTTTCTAAGGGATTCTTGCCCACAATAATAGATAAAATAGTCACCTGAGTTAAATTCGCCCAATCCAGTCTATTTTAGTTCACTGATTCCTAAAATGTTGATGTTCACTCTTGCCATCTCCGGTTTGACGACTTCCAATTTGCCTTGGTTCATGGACATAACATTCCAGGTTCCTATGCGATATTGCTCTTTACAGCATCAGACTTTACTTCCATCACCAGTCACATCCACAACTGGGCATTGTTTTTGCCTTTGTCTCTGTCTCGTCATTCTTTCTGGAGTTATTTCTCCACTCTTGTCCAGTAGCATACTGGGCACCTACCGACTTGGGGAGCTCAACTTTCAGTGGCATATCTTTTTGCCATTTCATATGGTTCATGGGGTTCTTAAGACAAGAATACTGAAGTGGTTTGTCATTCACTTCTTCAGTGAACCACGTTTTGTTAGAACTTTCCTCCATGATACATCCGTCTTGAGTGGCTCTACACAGCATGGCTCATAATTTCATCGAGCTAGACAAGGCTGTGGTCCATGTGAACAGTTTGATTAGTTTTCTGTGATTGTGGTTTTCAATCTGTCTGTCCTCTGAAGGGTAAGGATAGGAGGCTTAAGGAAGTTTCCTGACGGGAGAGACTGACTGTGGAAGAAACTGGGTCTTGTTCTGATGGCGGGGCCATGCTCAGTAAATCTTTAATCCAATTTTCTGTTGATGGGATGGACTGTGTTCCCTCCCTGTTGTCTGACCTGAGGTCAAACTATGGTGGAGGTGATGAAGAGAACGGCGACCTCCTTCAAAAGGTCCCATGCACACACTGCCGCACTCAGTGCCCCCAACCCTGAATCAGGCCACGCCGACCCACGCCTCCACAAGGGACTCCTGGACACTCACAGGCAAGTCTGGGTCAGTCTCTTGTGGGGTCACTGCTCCTAAAACAAATTCCTTACAATTATACACTAGAAGTGACAAATAGATTCAAGGGATTAGATCTGATAGAGTACCTGAAGAACTAAGGATGGAGGTTCATGATATTATATGGGAGGCAGTGACCAAGACATCCCCAAGGGAAAAAAAAATGCAACAAGGCAAAATGGTGGTCTGAGGAGGCCTTACAAACAGCTGAGAAAATAAGAGACTCTAAATGCAAAGAGGAAAAGGAAACATATACCCATTTGAATGCAGAGCTCCAAAGAATAGCAAGGAGAGATAAGAAAGCCTTCCTCAGCGATCAATGCAAAGAAATAGAGGAAAACAAAAGAATGGGAAGACTAGAGATCTCTTCAAGAAAATAACAGCCACCAAGGGAACATTTCATGCAAAGATGGACACCATAAAGGACAGAAACGGTATGAACCTAACAGAAGAAGAAGATATTGAGAAGAGGTGGCAAGAATACACAGAAGAACGGTACCAAAAAGATCTTCATGATCCAGATAATCATGATGGTGTGATCACTTACCTAGAGTCAGACATCCTGGAATGCAAAATCAAGTGGGCCTTAGGAAGCATAACTACGAACAACACTAGTGCAGGTGATGGAACTGTAGTTGAGCTATATCAAATCCTTAAAGATGATGCTGTGAAAGTGCAGTACTCAATATGCCAGTAAATTTGGAAAAATCAGCAGGGGCCACAGAACTGAAAAAGGTCAGTTTTCATTCCATTTACAAAGAAAGGCAATGCCAAAGAATGTTCAAACTACTGAACAACTGCACTCATCTCACACGCTAGAAAAGTAATGCTCAAAATTCTCCAAGCCAGGCTCCAACAATATATCAACTGTGAACTTCCAGATGTTCAAGCTGGATTTAGAACAGGCAGAGGAACCTGAAATCAAATTGCCAACATCTGTTGGATCACTGAAAAGCAAGAGAGTTCCAGAAAAACATCTACTTCTGGTTTATTGACTAGGCCAAAGCCTTTGACTGTGTGGATTACAACAAACTATGGAAAATTTTTCAAGAGATGGGAATACCCAACCACCTGACCTGCCTCCTGAGAAATCTGTATGCAGGGCAAGAAACAACGGTTAGAACTGGACATGAAACGAAAGACTGGTTCCAAATTGGGAAAGGAGTACGTCAAAACTGTACATTGCCACCCTGCTCATTTAACTTATATGCAGAGTACATCATGTGAAATTCCGGCCTGATAAAGCACAAGCTGGAATTAAGATTGCCAGGAGAAATATCAATAACCTCAGATACACAGATGACACCACCCTTATGGCAGAAAGCGAAGAACTAAAGAACCTCTTGATGAAAGTGAAAGAGGAGAGTGAAAAAGTTGGCTTAAAACTCAACTGAAAACTATTATCATGACATCTGGTCCCATCAATTCTTGGAAAATAAATGGGAAACAATGGAAACAGTAAGAGACTTTTTTTGGCGGGCTCCAAAATCACTGCAAATGGTGACTGCAGCCATAAAATTAGAAGACACTTGTTCCTTGGAAGAAAAGCCATGACAAATCTGAACAGCATATTAAAAAGCAGAGACATTACTCTGTCAACAAAGGTCCAACTAGTCAAAGCTATGGTTTTTCCAGTAGTCATGTATGGATGTGAGAGTTTGACTATAAAGAAGGCTGAGCACCAAAGAACTGATGCTTTTGAACTGTGGTGTTGGAGAAGACTCTTGAGAGTCCCTTGGACTGCAAGGTGTTCCAACCAGTCTATCCTAAAGGAAATCAGTCCTGAATATTCACTGGAAGGACTAACACTGAAACTCCAATACTTTGGCCACATGATGCAAAGAAAAGACCGTGATGCTGGGAAAGACTGAAGGCAGGAGAAGGGGATGACAAGGATGAGATGGTTGGATGGCATCACTGAATGGACATGAGTCTGAGTAAACTCCAGGAGTTGGTGATGGACAGGTAAGCCTGGTGTACTGCATTTCATGGGGTCCCAAAGAGTGGGACACGACTGAGCTGAACTGACCTGAGGTAAACTGCATAAAAATTAACCAGAATGCCAAAGAGAAAAGAAAATACAGAGCCCAACCACTCTACCAGTTATTCTCTTTTGATCTTCAGTTTCCCTAGCTCTGGCCCTTTTATATGCAGATCAGTATCTCCCAAACAGCCAAGTGTTATCTTTGAGAACATCACATACCCTAATGTGCCACATCCAATCTGTTACCATATCCTGTCAAACTTTACCTTCAAAATATGTCTCTTATTTACCTTCCTGTTTAATCTCTACTGCCACCACCCTAATTGTAAGCCACAGCCATTTCTTACCTAGAAAGCAACAGCCTCCGATTGGTTTTGTCAGTTTCCCTCCATGCTCCTCTGATCTATTCCCTCACTATACTCAGAATACTTTGTAAAACTGTATGATACTTGTAGTAGGCAGAACAATGCTTCCTCCCTTCCAACGATATCCACATCCTACTCTGCACAACCTGTGAATGTTTCCTTCCATTCAATGTAAGCGCTTTGAAGAGACCATCCTGGATTACCCAGGTGGACTCAATCGAACCCCAAAGCAGAAAGTCTTTCCTAGTTGTGCTCAGAGGAAGTTGTGACTCCAGAACAGTCTGAAAGATGCCCTGTTGCTGGTTTCAAAGATGGAGGGAGAAGGAAGAAGGCCATAAACCAAAGAATATGAGTAGCCTTGGGAAGCTGGAAAAAACAAAGAAAATGGATCTCTTGAGCCTCCAGAAAGGAATGCAGTCTTGAGGACATCATGATTTTAGTCCAGTTAGAAGTCTATGTTAGACTTCTTATTTACAGTAATATAAAATAATAAATTTGTGTTGTTTCAGGTCAGTAAGTCTGTGGTAATTTGTTATGGCAGCAATAGAACACTAATGTAACACTCCTCTGCTTAGTTTAAAAACCACAATCTTAGTGTAGTTTACAAGCCCTACATGTTTTAGTTACTGCGTATCTAAATTCATGGGATGTTTCTCTTTCCCTTCATTCTTGTGTTCCATTTACATATGTTCCCAAAATATGCCAAGGAATTTCTCAGAAAACGCAGCCACATGTTCATCCTTCGCTTCAAAGCTTAATATTGCTTCCATGAGGCTTTTTTTCGAAACTTAAATTCAGTCAGTTCAGTTGCTCAGTCGTGTTCGACTCTTTGTGACCCTATGGACTGCAGTATGCCAGGCTTCCCTGTCCATCACTAACTCCCAGAGCCTGCTCAAACTCATGTCTATCAAGTCAGTGATGCCATCCAACCATCTCATCCGCTGTTGTCCCCTTCTCCTGCCTTCAATCTTTCCCAGCATCAGGTCTTTTCCAGTGAATCAGTTCTTTATATCAGGTGGCCAGAGGACTGGAGCTTCAGCTTCAGCATCAGTCCTTCCAATGAATATTCAGAATTGATTTCCTTTAGGATGGACTGGTTGCATCTCCTTGCAGTCCAAGGGATTCTCAAGAGTCTTCTCCAACATCACAATTCAAAAGTATCAATTCTTAAGCACTCAGCTTTCTTTATGGTCCAACTCTCACATCCATACATGACTAATGGAAAAACAATAGCTTTGACTAGATGGACCCTTGTTAGCAAAGTAATGTCTCTGTTTTTTAATATTCTGTCTAGGTTGGTCATAGCTTTTCTTCCAAGTAGCAAGCATCTTTTAATTTCATGGCTGCAGTCACCATCTGAAGTGATTTTGGAATCAAAATACAGGCAGCCTCTAAAAGCTAGGAAAGAGAAGGAAACAGATTCTCCTTAAAGCATTCCAAAGGAATACCATCCTGAAAACACCTTGGTTTTAGTTCACTAAGACCCAGTTATTAATGAGGTTATTAATGTTTCTCTTGGCAATCTTGATTCCAGCTTGCACTTCATCCAGCCCAGCATGTCTTATGATGTATACTTTGCATATCACAGCCTTGACGTACTCCTTTTCCTATTTGGAACCAGTCTGTTGTCCCATGTCCAGTTCTAACTGTTGCTTCTTGACCCGCATACAGATTTCTCAGGAGGCAGGTAAGATGGCTTGGTATTCCCATCTCTTGAAGAATTTTCCACAGTTCGTTGCAATCCACACAAAGGCTTAAGTCAAAGGCTTTAGCATAGTCGATAAAGCAGAAGTAGATGTTTCTTTGGAACTCTTTTGCTTTTTCTATGATCCAGTGGATGTTGGCAATTTGATCTCTGGTTCCTCCTCCTTTTCTAAATCCAGCTTGGATCTGGAAGATCTCAGTTCAGGTACTGTTGAAGCCTCACTTGGAGAATTTTGAACATTACTTTACTAGCATGTGAGATGCGTGCAGATATGCAATAGTTTGAACATTCTTTGGCATTTCCCTTCTTTGGGATTGGAATGAAAACAGCTTTTCCAGTGTTGTGGCTACTGCCGAGTTTTCCAAATTGGCTGGCATATTGAGTGTAGCACTTTCACAGCATCATCTTTTAGATTTTAAATAGCTCAGCTGGAATTCCATCACCTCCATTAGCTTTGTTCGTAGTGATGCTTCCTAAGGCCCACTTGAGTTTGCACTCCAGGATATCTGGCTGTAGGTGAGTGATCACACCATCATGGTTGTCTGGGCCATTAAGACATTTTTCTCAAGAACTTAAGACATTAAGTTCTTCTGTGTATTCTTGCCACCTCTTTTTAATATTTCTGCTTCTGTTAGGTCCACAGTGTTTCTGTCCTTTATTGTGCACAGTTTTACATGAAATGTCCTCTTGGTATCTCTAATTATCTTGAGATTTCTAGTCTTTCCCATTCTATTGTTTTCCTCTATTTCTAAATTAAATTAGGTTTCTTCTTTTCTATGTTCTCATGAAAGCGTTAGTCTCTCAGTCATGGCTGACTCTTTGTGGCCCCATGGACTGTAGAAGTTCAGGCTCTATATCCATGGAATTCCGCAGGCAAGAATACCAGAGTGGGTAGCCATTACCTTCTCAAGGGGATCTTCCCAACCCAGGGATTGAACCCAGGTCTTCTGCATTGCAAGTAGATTTTTTAACATCTGATGTACCAAGGCTCATAATACTGAGAAATTTTACTTTTTAGAATACAACATAGCTTTCAATTATATTATTTAATTGTGTGGTTTCTAAAAGTGTATTTCTTTCACTAGAATGGTACCTTCATAAAGATAAAAACTTAGTGCCCATTATTATGTATCTCCAATACCTAGTATGTAACAGGAAACAATTTATTTATTCAGCAAATATATACTGAATAAATCTCAAACTGAAAGAAAGATTAAATTAGAAGACGAAAGAAAAAAAGAGGTGGCAGGCTTTTGTTGGCTTCCTTTACTAATACCGAAAGCAGACATTTATTTTAAAGAGTAGAAGTTTTAGAAAAATATTTGCTCGGAGTAAAAATTACATGATTTTCACCTCTGAGTAATATAAAATATATAGTGTATTTGATATCAACATGTAATTAGAACTCAAATGTAACTATTTATTCAAAAATATGAGTTTTATTTCTAAGTATTAATTAAATAAAACTAAGTGGTAAAAATATTTGTATATAAACTGTTGGCATATCTTTCATTGTTTCCTTTGTATACAATTCTAAGAGTAAAATTAATAGGTTAAAGATTATGACTTTTTTTATGCTATGTAAAATGCACATTTGCATTCTCACCCTTCAAAATTTTACCCAATTTGAAAATTATGGTGCAGTTTTGCTTCAACATAAATGTAGTGATTATTAGTAGACTTTTTACTTTTTTTGAATCTTTTATTTTATATAAAAGTATAGCTGATTAACAATGCTGTAATGATTATTAGTAGATTTATATAAATCTTCTTTATTTGTACTTACATTGCCTTTCTGTTAACTGTTCAATTTTCTTTTTTATATTTTTACATCACTATGATACATTCTTTTAACTGATTTGCAAGAGCTCTTTATTTACTAAAGCTTTTATTTATTAACTTGTATTAATAAATATAAATTTTTCTTATTTGCATTTTTTCTTTTAATTTTGTTAATATTTTTAGAGATGCAGAGAGATAAAACTTTTTAGCCATATTTTTACAACTTCATATTTTGATGTTATGATTTAAAACATCTTTTCTTACTTAAAATATTAATTTTCATTTTATTGAATGATGTTCAGTTTCCTTTTTAGCTTTAAATTTTAATACATGCAGAATTTATTTAGCATGATATATGAAATAAGGATATAAATTAAATTTTTTTCAATTGGCTACCTCATTTGCTAATTCTACCACTTGCCAAATACTTCTTAAATTTGGTTAGAAAAGTTACAGTTATCATATATGAGATACTCATACAAATTCCAGCCTGTCAACTGTTTATGCCATACATCTATTCTTATATAAGTAGCACAATACGCTAATTATTAAAAAGAATTATAAAATAAGTCTTTTCTCTGACAATAAATTGTTAGAGGAAAACTATACAACCTATTTAAGTTCACTTAAATTTAATGTTGTTTTAAACCTAATGTGAAATAATTAACATAAAACTTCTATCGCAACTAGGACATGTCATCAATAAAACTTTATTTTCTGTTTTTAGTGTTTATTAATTAAATACATTTTATGTCTACCATCAGTATTCAACTTAAAAAAAAACTGTTTAGCATTCTCACTGGCTTACTCATTTACTTAATATTTCCTGTATTAACTTCCAAGTGTCATGCTAGAATTAAGGATTACCTTCTTCAAGCACACATTCTAATAGACAATTAAACAAATAAATAAACTATATAAATTCAAGAAGGGAAATAAAGAGGATGCTACGATAGAAAATAAGGTTATTGTGGATGGAAGCTATTTCCCTATGGTAACAGGGAAAGCTTCTGTGAGGAGGTGATGACCTTTAACCAGACACCTGAAGAATGAGTACTCTCCAGTCATATGAAATACAGGGAAGAGAAAACCTAGAACAACAAACAAAGATCAAGAGGCAGGAAAGTGTATGGCATAATTAAAGAACTAAAAGTTAGTTTGACTGTGGCACAGTGAGCAAATGCAAGAACCACATGAAATGAAGTTAGGAAGGTTGTGATACTTTACTCTAAATGTTGTGAGAAATGTTTTATGTTAAAAAGAGACATAACCTCATTTATATTTTAAAATGAACTTCAGCAGAACTATAAAAAAAAAAAGAACAAAGATTAACAAGACAAGAGGTGAGAAAACCACTTAACAAGATGATTGTAGTAATCCAGGAAAGTCAGAACCAGAGTATTCTTGCCACAATTAAGACATTTTAACTTTGTTCACAGAACTATATTTTATTAGAAATTTTTATAAAGAAAAATCATTATATTGACTCTATTAGAAAATATTTATTATATGAATATATTATATTAAATATAAATTACATTTCATTACATTATTATTTTATATAATAGTGTTACTTAAAATTTTGTCGTCAGTAACAGCCTAGAGACAAGTCCAATGAAGAAACTATACAATACTCAAAAAAGGGCTATGGCTTTGAACTGAAGAACTATCAAAGATGAAGAAGAGAGAGGCCAAAGCGCTGGTTCAGAATTTTCTAAAAGGCTTAGTCATGAGGAGAAAAAAGGGAGTGAAATGCGAAGGAGCTCAAGAATAGTCCAGATCAGTCTCGTCAAAACAGAAAATAAAGCACAATAGCTTGTATTATTTGACTCCACAGACAAAAATTTAAATTTCAATAAATATAATCAGAATGAAGGTAACATTGAGAAAAAAATACAAAAATTATCCATGTTGTTCACTGAGAGTGTGTGCATAGGTGATCAATCTAGACAAATGTAATTATACTTGTAACTTTTTCAGTACACATAATAAATAAACAAAAATCTTTAAGCAAAGAGTGAGTCCCCCAAAGAAATGTCTCTATAAACATTGTGAACAAATACTGGGAATATAAGTACTTAAAGTTTATAGTGTGATGAACTTTTGCTTGTGAACTTATCTAAGTAGAAATGGCAATATTAGTACTCATGGGAATAACATATAGCTTGTCTGTTTTTGTTTTAATAACATGCAGAATGGAGAAAGCTATTTTACAGAGGTATGTTGACAGAATGAGAATTCTGAGAGCTCAGAACATGTATCTATTTTACAACTTTTATCCAAAACAAAGCTAGAAATATTGTATCTTCAAAATATACCCTCAATGTTCATCAATACTCAATACCAATAATTTGTATCATATAGTTATAATCAAGCTATAATATATATATAATGTAATATATATTATAATTATATATTATAATATAATATAATCAAGTTATAATATAAATATATTTTAATTAAAGATTCCATTTTCATAAATTTCTTAATTATGAACTTATTTTAATGAAAAATACAAGATATTCTATCAAATACATAAAATGATAGGAGATAACTTTTCAAGATGAATAAAATTAAGATCATTCTTAAAGATTGAGTTATTGGTAATAACTATCAAATATAAAATAATATTATTAAAATAATTATTACTAAACTATGGAAAATGTTGTAGAAACTGCATACTACCAAAATTGTAACTTTTATTTTTGTCCTTTAATCTATTCTGATACATGTTGCAATCTCTCCTGCTTGAAAGTACTGAGTTCATTTAACAAATACTATATGTCTGACAAAGAAGCCAGTCCTATTACATATTTACAACTGGAATGAAACTGTTTTCTTAACTTGCAAAAATACTATGAATTGACTTTGCATCTCCAACATTATCAACAGAACTTTTCTTCTTAATAACCACTGCATGACAGCATGCATTAATAGTCATTTATGATCACCTTCCATATTATCACATAATAAAGAGAAGAGGAAATTCACCACATCAGCCCTAAAGTAATTCAAAATTTTAAAATACCCCTAAGACCTTTGTGCAGTTCAAATAAAACTGTTTCATAGCAAACCTTTCTAGATAAAGAAAGCAGTGCATAGATATTCTGACGCAGGCTTCTGAATCTGGTTAACTACTCCAGAGTATATTTCAGTCACTGAAGTTAACCATTTAGAACAGACTTCTACACAAAACAAACTCCAGATAACAATTCAGTCTAATCTAGTCTAATCCTTCTTAGTTTATACAACTCAGAGTTAGATACGTTTTGTAAGCACTAAAAGCTGAAAAGGATTTTTTTCCTTTATATTATCATTGTGTTCAAATTTGTAGATTTATAAATATTGTAAAATAAAAAAAATAAATTAATGATTCGGTAAACATGCTCAAACAAACAAAAAAAAAATCAGTGCATTCAAATTATAATAAACACTTTGCTGCTTTATTTGTTCTATGAGTTGATCTTCCATATCATTAGCTGATGGATGAAGACACTGGTGATCATCTGGAGCTCAGGTACCTTCTCTAAAATTACTCTTATTATTGGCAGAATTCAGTTTGTTGATGTTTGTAGGCTTAAGTCCCCCACTTTCTTGCTGACTGTTAGCTGGGAGGTACTCTCAGCTTCTACAAGGAAATCTCAGGTCTTTGCTGCATGGTCACTTCCATCTCAGCAACAAAGAACTTTCTTTATGTCATATCCCTTTCACACCGAGGTGCTCTCATGTCCCGTTCTAAACAAGCCAGAGAAAACTCTCCACCTTTACAGGGCTCGTGTGATTAGGTTACTTGAGCCATCTGTATAATTACCTTTACTTAAAAGCAACTGTGCTAACATATACTATATAACCTAGTCACAAGAATAAAATCCATCATATTCACTGTCCCAGGAATTATGCAGAGTGTGTATACAGGAAAATCCTGGGTTGGGGGTTGGGGGCAGAGTTTGGCTCACCTTTGTTCTTCACAGAATAATCTCCTGTTAATCTTAACCAGAGACATCATTCTGGCTGTTTTATTTTTCATCTCTGAAACTTTCAATTGGTTCTTTAAAAACACTTTTAATTTTCTCTGTATTATGTTTTTTCCTTTAGATTGAAAAACATCTTGGACATACTTGTGAATTCCCTGATCTGACAACTCTGCAATATGTATGTATCCCTTCTGAATGTGCTTCTGTTGATTGATTTTTTTGTTTCCAGCTTATGCATCACATTTTTTTTCTTTGCACACTTAACAATTTTTATTGAATGTTTAATGTTGAATAATTGCATTGCTTGAAGAATTTTTTGTATTCCTTTGAAAAGGGTTGGAATTTTGTTCTGACAGGAAGTTAAATAATCAGAGATCACTGTGATGCTTTCAAGGCTTGTTTAAAATCTTTCTACTTGTCATTCTACAGTAGCCTTCATTTTAGAGCTAATTTGGTCCCACTAACAAGGTAGGACTTTACTGTGATCTCTTCTGCATGCCACCACCATGCATTTATTATCCATATAATTATGCAGCCTTAATTTGAAGATGATACTTAAAGACATACAATGGAATACAAATATAAAAACTATATTTTGCTCTTAATAGCCAGGTACAAATGCAATGCATTATATCTCCATGAAACCTGAGCCGTATGCTGAGGTGTTTATAAGCAACTACATTAATGAATGGTTACTGTATAACAATTGATGAAATTTAAGAATACCCAAACAGGTCAGGAGATGAGGTCAATATTACCTTTGTAAAATGAGTGGGCAAAGCTCTGCTCAGGAATTAACTTGGCAAGGAATCCATGGTTCAAACTTGGATGAGGGATAGATGGTATGACCACAACTGTGGAGAAAATCATGGAATCAAATTTGAGCCAGCATGTAACAACCTGCAACATGGTCCACTGAAGATCCAAGACAATTCTATATCACTGCAACATGCAAACAGTACTAGCAATAAAGACCGTGTCTCTGGAGGAGGGAAAGAAGTCATGTATTAAGAGAAAGGAAATAACATACTTGTTAAGTAGAGTTATTTTAGCAACAAACACAGAGACATACAAACACACAAAAAATCAGAACTGGAAGGTTTCACTAAAATATTGCTTGCTTTATACATACATGACTGAATGCATTAAAAATGAAGAGACAGTTGATTAACATATAGAGTCTCTGTGTTTTAAATGGTCAAAAGACAGAAACTGGAATGTTAGGATAACATTTAATTTGTCGAGTAAAACGTTAAAAGTAAGATCATACTATAAAGAAATACCACATTTATGTACTCAAAATAAATATAGCATGCAACAAAAAAGAATTAAACATAATCTGTATTTCCACACAGAAGCAAAAAGTAAATGAGATATGATATGATTATGGAAAACAAAATGCAGAGATTTGACCACTAATTTCTACCCATTTTTTAAAATATTCAATTAATGTATATATCATATGCATTTATTTAGGAAGGATAATTTCTATTACAAACTAGTGGTACATGAAATAATCACTGGGCTGCTAAGGCAACACTGCAAACAATAGAGAAATAACTTTGATGTAAACACCTGGCAGGAAATGCAACAGACAAAAAGCATCCTATGATATTAAAAGTATTAGTTGCCAAAAACTATATTTATCATTTCCAAGCAGAGTAAACAAAGCTGATCATACATGAACTCCTACAACATAAGCGTCTTCTATAGATGACAACATGACCCAAAACGGTTCACTGCTGTCTAGAAATTTTTGACTTTAGTTGATGCAACTTTGGTATAAAATTCAGAATGTATGTTTATTATAAATCTCTGGCTGAATATTTAGATACTGAAATAACTATACATATCGAAAGAAAGAAAGGCAGACGGAAAGAAAGAAAGATGCTACTGAACTTGGCTACAAAGATTTATAGTTTGGCTTACTGTTGGTTTTGAACTACTCTATAAGGACCTCCTACTTTCATATGTTTGTAAATGTTAAAAATAATATATTTAAAATACATGATTTATTTGTATATTAAGTAGTAGCATAAATGTTTTATGCTAATAAACAGAAAAACTAAACCCAAAACCGTGATAAAATGAGAATATAGCAAATATCATTCTACATTTTTGTGTAATTAAACAAGATTAAATTAGCATTTATATACTGCCTACTTATAAATACTTGAGATGATTATGAATAGAACCAGTTTAAATCTAGATGTAAAAATTAAATAAAAAGGAGATAAATGATGATGAAAATTCAAATAATTAGATAATTATTAAGTACCTGTACTTGTTGGTGAATTTATTTCTTGTCTGATGTTTCTACCTGGTTGGCTTCCAGTTCTTGCAGTCTCTCGCTGGGGTTCTAAAATGTCACGATACTTGGAAACCATCAGAACCGAAATGAAGTAAACAACAGCTAGAGCTAAGAACTGTGCCTGCTTGCTATCATCCTGTATAAAATAAAAAGGTAGTTTTGACACTCAAAAAATTTTAAGTATAAGTTCTCAGAGTATAAGAAACTATTCCTGTTTTATTTTATGGAGGAAAATACACGACATTTAACTTTTGCTAAAACTTGCTAAGCTTATACTGTTAGTATTATCTAAGTATATATTAAAAAAAAAAACTCCAGAAACATATCATCTGATTTATAGGTTGAAATGTAATTTAAAAAAATGAGGATGTTAAAATTTTGCTGAATATACCACAAAATTTATTATTTGTCCTCTTCATGAGTATCTATTACTTCTATAACATCAGAAAATGCATATTTATAAGATATGCACATAGCACAAGCTTGAAAAAAATAATTTAATGTTTGGCTAAAAAAGTAAAGAGTTTCAAATACTGTAACTGAAAAATAATAACAGAATAAAGTTACTATTGGAATACAAATACAATTCTAACATATCACTACCTGAGCAGGAAATATGAGTAAAATACGGGAGATAGAAAAATCAGGGAGCATAAAGCATGAATTTTACACAAGTTCAATACGGCAGCTTCAGAAAAAGCTAATGCAATGTTTGACACATGAACAGATAAAAATAAATAACAGCCCCACTATTCTGTACTGGAAAAATAACCTCATTTTTCCAGTGTAGAATTGGGAGCCAATATTTGAGGCTCCAAATTTCAAAAGTTCAATGACAAAATGAAGTTATTCCCAAGGATAGCAGTGAAGTGGTAAAAGATCTGAAAAAGATTGACCATGTTAGGGTAATGAGATAATAGTTATTTAATTATTTATTTGAAGCAGAACTGCATATAATCTTGCAAAGTCTATGGAAAAAGCCTACGTGATTATCCTATAGGGATAAAAATGTTAAATGACCTCTAAAACTATTTTCAGAATAGACTATATTTAAGGAATCATAAATAGTTATTATGCCTTTTTTCTAAGTTAGGTAAAAGTGATACCTCAAACCAAAACCACAAGTAATTACCATGGCCCATAGATAAAACAGAAATAAGGAAAACGAACACGCATTAAAGTCTATTAACTCCATAAACAGTCACTTTACATTTATTACTTCATTTAAGCACTGCATGAACAAGACTCAAAATTCATGTGCATTTGTCAGAAAAAAAAGCAAACAAGAAATATTTACAGATGACTTAATACTCTGAAATAGAATTAGTATAGGTAATGAAGAAAATGACCAAAATAGATTACATTTGTTCTGAAATGTTGTGAATTTGGTGTTTTATACTCTGTGGTAACAGACAGCTTTTAAATATATTACTTTTCCTTAAATACATAAATTTTAAAATCTCATATGTTTCTGAACTTAAGGCAACCTAAAGTGCACTTGAACAATTCAAAGGTCAAGTAGAAATCTTATAATATCTACAACTGACTTTAAAATATAACAATTAAAAAATACTTTCAAATTCTGGAGATTATTTAAAAGGAAAAAAGTGTTACTTGGAGTTTATGAAATATGGTAAAAGAGAGAGAATGCTTTGGAAAGGCCTAATTTGGGATTCTGACTCAACATCATACTAGCTGTGTGATCTTAATGTTTCTCAGTCTTAGCTTTCTCTTAACCTTTTACTGAAAGCTGAGGGTAATATATATGTGTCTAATACACAGTGTAAATGGAATGAACACAAGTTATGTTACCTCAAAGATGTTTGGAAGGAACATCTGAACATTAATTCCCTTCCTTCAGGAAGAAAGCTAATAAGAACCACTGTAGGGTTATCCAATATACAATAGTTATAAAACATCTATAGATACTAGAAAAAGTATACAATCCACCATAATAACCTGATACAGAATTTACTAACAATTTAGATGAAATGTCACACAATATAAATTTCTTCTATGTTAGTTAGGTCTGAGTGAGTCTCTTGGAGATGAAAACATGATCCATGTTTAAATCATCTATTATTTAAAAAAAATTCTTCCACAACACATTTTTTTTCAGGATAAATAATTTCCATTTCTGAATGGTTAAACTGTTAGTATTTTTTTCTAAGTCCAGATTATGCAATTCTTACATCAAGATTTTTACACTCTTAATGCGTTTTATCTCCCATTTTAAAAATTACTTTAATTTTGTTAATTATGAAAATACAGGTTTATTATAAAAAAATGGAAAATTAAAAAAGTGCAAAATAAAAAGTGTTTCAGTTCAGTTCAGTTGCTTAGTCATGTCCGACTCTTTGCAACCCCATGAACCATAGCACGCCAGGCCTCCCTGTCCATCACCAACTCCCGGAGTTCACTCAAACTCATGTCCATCGAGTCGGTGATGCCATCCAGCCATTTACCTAAAGATAATAACTGGCAGCATTTGGGTGCCTTTTTTAAAATAAAGGTGAACATGTGCATGTACGTATACTTGACACACAAAACTGCAGTATTTGTGTAGTCTAAGTACTTTTGTATAGTGCTTCTTTCCCTTACAATGTATCATGAGTGTTTTACATGTCACAAAGTTTCCCTCAAAAATATGATTTTAATAGCTATACAACTTCTTGCTAAATGAATATACTGTGATTTATTACGCTCTGTGTTGGATATTTTTGATGTTGCCAATTTTCCTGAGGACAGCTCTGATAAGCATATGATGAGTAGAACCAATGGGTCATAGGCATCAAATTTATAAGCGCTTTAATACAACGTAAAAAGCTCTTTATAAAGTTTATCCAATTTGTACTCCTACCAGTGATAAATGATAGAGCACTTTCAGTATACCTTTGTAATGACAGATACTATTATTTAAAATTTTTAGTTTTTGGTAAAAATATCTTACTCTTGTTTTAATTTGCATTTCTTTGACTACTAGTTATATTGACTTATAAATCATATGTTTATCACCTTATTTTCATATTTCATATCTACTGCCTATTTTTCTGTTGGTATGGTTGGAATTTTCTTAGTGATTTATAAGAACTGATATACATTAAAAAGAATGTGAATTTTTCTATTATATATTTCTACCATGTAGTATGTATTAAATATTTTAACCACTTTCTCAAGTACAAAGTAATCTATCCAAGTTATTATTAAATGCAAATTTAAAATATAAATTTCCTTCTATGTTTCATAAATCATCAATTAAAAAAAGAAAAATAGAGTCCAAAATTGCTGATAACTAGCAATTATAGTAAGAAGTACTACCAACATTGAGTCTGCTGTGAAATGCTATGGATGCTTCTACACAATTTGTGGAAGGGCCAATCTTATTTTTACTTACTTTGAATAAGTGATCATATAATTGGAGGGGTCTATGAAATTGTACCCTTAAGCTATATTTTCAATAAGCTTTATTAAGCAACATTTCTAACTCATATTCCCATTGGTATCTCTATTTCTAAATGCAGATTCTTCTCTCAAAAGTAATTGCCCCCAAAAGTAATTCCCAAGAACACTTTTATGAATTAATTTCTTTTACCAATAATAGAAGGAACATTGATAATAACAAAATATTCAGAACCTAGAGATGGAGTAAGGAATACTAAATGACAGGAATTGTTATTCAAGATAAAATCAGTTATAATCTTCGAAGTTATCTCCATTCTTAGTATACATACAAATTAACTATAATTTTCACATCATTAAAAAATAACATGAATAAACTTTCAGAGAAAGATAAGCTCAATCATTTTACAAACAGATGCGTATTATAAACCTACAATCTCTGACACTAGGACATTTAGTTTTAAAATGCAAGTTTCCTATGAAATTTAAATTATTTTACACAGTGAAAAGTTTTCTTTTTCTTCTGGGAAATCAAGCAGGATAACTCACCACATCCCGAAAGACAACTGCACGAAGGCGATTGATATCAACATCCTGAAGAAGCCTATCGGGATCCTTAATTGGAGAAAGGTTACCTGGAACATTCTCTAGTGGAGTCTTAAAAAAGAGAGAGAGAATTGTGAAAAAATAGTATAATACAGAAATTTATATTAATTTCTATTAATAATACCTTTAATTTTGTAACTAAACTGGCCACACACTCTACCTTCTCTCATCACATTAGTGGGCACTTCTGTTCTCTTCTACTTTCATTTACTAGTGTTCTTGTTCTTCACCTGCATAGCTACCACTATAGATAAAGAAAGGCTGGAGGACGGTGGCCGAAAAAAGACTAAACTTACACTCTGGGCTCCAATCTCTCCTGTGTGACCTCAAGCTGTTACTAACTTTTTCTAAGCTTTACATTCCCTACCTCTAGTTAACAAGTCTCTAAGTCATCAGGTTCATTTATCCATCATGTTTTCATAATATATGAGATTATTATGTTACATTATTGTGTAAGATTTTATCTGTGAAAGCATTCCATGATTCTCAGAAAGTCAGAAAAGGTAAGCAAAAAATGTTTTTACTCATGGCCTTAATATTAAAGCTGAAAGACACTAAAGATTATTACCACTAAAATCCTTTTTATATCTAAAGACACAAAAATCCACACATTTTAGGTAACATTTCAAATAGTAAACTTGAAGACAGTCAAGATCCCTGAAACTCAGTCAAGTACTTTTTCACTTACAAAACATAAGAATTGTGTGAATTAAATTAGATAACATATGTAAAGTATCAAATACAACTCCTGCATATAAAAGTAACTCTATTTAATAATAGGCCTCCTTCTATTTTCTATAAACCTCACTTATACTATTCCAACTCAAATTAAAATATTTGATTCTCCTGCAGCACAAAAGAGTACAGTATTTGAAGGTTGATAGTTACTTTACTTCCATTACAATTCCAAAACTTACCAGCTATATAAGCTTAGGTTAGCTTAGCTTTAATATTTAAATAATAGGCTAATGATCTTTATCAAAGGATGATTAAAGAAATAATATAGTATTTACAATATAGTGGAAAAATTACATATATTTTAATTTACATACTACTTTACAGTTTACAAAGTACTTCTATGTCCATAATCTAATTAGAGATGTGTTTTGTAGGAAAATCTTATTTAATATCTCCTTTTTAGAAAATATAAAAAATGAGGCCCAAAGAAAATGTGTGGCTAATGCAAGTCCACTCAGGTTCACAACACACTGAAATTATCGTAACTATGGTTTCCTTACTCAAGTGCCACATTAAAAATGAGTAAAAACAATGTGAATGTACTTAGTGCCACTGAATTGTACAGTCAAATATGCTAAAATAGTATATTTTGTGTGATTTTTTAAAAATAAAAACTTATGTGACAATAAAATTTTTTTAAAAATGAATAAAAATGGGGAAACAACTCTCACAAACTGGGTTCACTGATTCTTTGTTTTGAAACATGTTTTCTTACCAAGTCAACTTTTCCTCTAATAGTTTTATATCCATAACTTATAATCTAATTTTCATTGCTAAGGTTCTTGCTAAAAGTAGAGACTAGCTCAATTACTATGAATTTCCTGCTCATTGAGCTTTTCTGTCCATATTCTGTAATCAGTGTACTATTAGGTTGGTATACAAGTAATTGTGGTTTCAGACCATGAATTTTAAATCATTATAACTAGGCTCAAATACATCTTTATTAATCAAAACAGGAACCATTACAATCAACACATTTTGCCAGCAAGAAGTAAGTTTTGCTTATTCCTGTGGCATAAAAATTTGTGCTTCAGGATTCGATGAACTCTTGGAAAACTTTTCTGCCTCTTGCTGGTTGTGGAACTGGTTTTTCCTGCAAAAAGTTGTCAAGAGGCTAGAAGAAGTGGTAGTGGATAGGTAAGAAGTCGGGTGAATAAGGCGGCTGAGGCAAAACTTGGAAGTTCAATCCATTCAACTTTTGAAGTGTTGGTTGTGCAACGTGAGTCAGGTGATGTTGTGGAGAAAAACTAGGCACTTTTTGTTGACCAGTACTGGCTGCAGGCGTTGCAGTTTTTGGTGTAGCCCTTTATTTGCTGAACAATTACTTTTGCACCAACCTAATACTTGGTTGTACAACTAATACTCAGTGATCAATGCAAAGAAATAGAGGAAAACAACAGAATAGGAAAACCAAGAGATCTCTTCAAGAAAATTAGAGATTCCAAGGGAACATTTAATGCAAAGATGGGCTCGATAAAGGACAGAAATGGTATGGACCTAACAGAAGCAGAAGATATTAAGAAGAGGTGGCAAGAATACACAGAAGAACTGTACAAAAAAGATCTTCACGACCAAGATAGTCACGATAACGTGATCACTGACCTAGAGCCAGACATCTTGGAATGTGAAGTCAAGTGGGCCTTAGAAAGCATTATTACGAACAAAGCTAGTGGAGGTGATGGAATTCCAGTTGAGCTATGAAAAATGATGCTGTGAAAGTGCTGCACTCAATATCCCAGCAAATTTGGAAAACTCAGCAGTGGCCACAGGACTGGAAAAGGTCAGTCTTCATTCCAATCCCAAAGAAAAGAAATGCCAAAGAATGCTCAAACTACCGCACAATTGCACTCATCTCACACGCTAGTAAAGTCATGCTCAAAATTCTCCAAGCCAGGCTTCAGCAATATGTGAACCGTGAACTTCCAGATGTTCAAGCTGGTTTTAGAAAAGGCAGAGGCACCAGAGAACAAATTGCCAACATCCGCTGGATCATGGAAAAAGCAAGAGAGTTCCAGAAAAACATCTATTTCTGCTTCATTGACTATGCCAAAGCCTTTGACTGTGTGGATCACAATAAACTGTGGAACACTCTGAAAGAGATGGGAATCCCAGACCACCTGACCTGCCTCTTGAGAAACCTGTGCGCAGGTCAGGAAGCAACAGTTAGAACTGGACATGGAACAACAGACTGGTTCCAAATAGGAAAAGGAGTACCTCAAGGCTGTATTTTGTCACCTTGCTTATTTAACTTATACACAGAGTACATCATGAGGAACGCTGGGCTGGAAGAAGCACAAGCTGGAATCAAGATTGCCGGGAGAAATATCAATAACCTCAGATATGCAGATGACACTACCCTTATGGCAGAAAGTGAAGAGGAACTCAAAAGCCTCTTGATGAAAGTGAAAGAGGAGAGTGAAAAGGTTGGCTTGAAGCTCAACATTCAGAAAACAAAGATCATGGCATCTGGTCCCATCACTTCATGGGAAATAGATGGAAAAACAGTGGAAACAGTGTCAGACTTTATTTTTTTGGGCTCCAAAATCACTGCAGATGCTGACTGCAGTCATGAAATTAAAAGACGCTTACTCCTTGGAAGGAAAGTTATGACCAACCTTGATAGTATATTAAAAAGCAGAGACATTACTTTCCCTACAAAGGTCCGTCTAGTCAAATCTATGGTTTTTCCCGTGGTCATGTATGGATGTGAGAGTTGGACTGTGAAGAAAGCTGATCGCCGAAGAATTGATGCTTTTGAACTGTGGTGTTGGAGAAGACTCTTGAGAGTCCCTTGGACTGCGAGGAGATCCAACCAGTCCATTCTGAAGGAGATCAATCCTGTGTGTTCATTGGAAGGACTGATGCTAAAGCTTAAACTGCAACACTCTGGCCACCTCATGCAACGAGTTGACTCACTGGAAAAGAGTCTGATGCTGGGAGGGATTGGGGGCAGGAGGAGAAGGGGACGACAGAGAATGAGATGGCTGGATGGCATCACCGACTCTGTGGATATGAGTTTGAGTGAACTCTGGGAGTTGGTGATGGACAGGGAGGCCTGGCGTGCTGTGATTCATGGGGTCGCGGAGAGTCGGACACGACTGAGCGACTGAACTGAACTGAACTGAACACTGCTAAAAAAAAAAAAAAAAAAGCAGTAACACTGCTAATGTGTTTCCATTTAATTTTCTAAGCAATGGAGGGCTTTGTGGAGACTTGCAACAGTAAAATAATATATGGTTTAATTATTCTAAGAATGTGTCTCTAACAGTAGTTAAAATGAATGAAAGAGTGTATAATACAGATACGTTAAATCTGTGGTTGTTCTGACTGAAAACTGCAAAAGTTTGAAGCGACAATTTTTTTTAATGAATTAAACTCTTACTTCATTCCTTCATGTATTGAACCTTCACTAGTCAGTATCAAACATCTAATTACAAGTACTATAAGTGGCAAGAGACATACTGGGTTTTACAGAAATATCAAACAAAGGAACATCCTCTAGACTGAGTTGGCATTGAAGGTACTAGAAAACACTTTACTCAAGTTGAACTTAAGCTAACTCCAAAAGCGGAACACATTTACTGGGGTGAAAATTAAGGATGGGAACTTGACAAAAAACAAAGCTATGTAAAAGTTAAAAGGTTATAAAAATTCTTCTGATGAACTGCATGAAGTCTACAGTGTGACTTAAATAAAATAGTAAAAGCAAGGGTAAGAGATTCCAAGCTGTAGCTGAAGTAAGCAACAAACATACAGGACCTAAAAATAGTTACTGAAACTTTGGAAATGATGGAAATGGTCATATGCAAATATAAACATATGTTAAATAGAGCTAATTTAGAGTGAAAATCACTGCTGCATTCTGAAATACTGCATACCATATATTCATTTCATGGGCCTTCAACAACTTTTGTTGAATGCCATGGGAATTCTATCCCCCAAAGCATAACCATTTAAAAAGTGCATTATTCATACACTGAACTCGGTGAAAATTTAACTATTGAAGCCAGTAATAATTAAGAACTTTTCAGTGCTATGACCTGATATAATCTTTATAAGAATCCTATGAATTAGAAATTACTAGAATCTTCCTTTGAAAAATGAAAGTGTTAGTCGTTCAGTTGTGTCCGACTTTTTGTGACTCAATGGACCGGAGCCCATCAGGCTCCTCTATCCATGGAATTCTCCCAGGTAAGAATACTGGAGTAAAATAGCCATTCCCTTCTCCAAGGGATCTTCCTGATCCAGAGACTGAACCCAGGTCTGTGCATTGCAGGCCAATTCTTTAGCGTCTGAGCACCAGGGAAGCCTAACAGTTCAGAAGAAGAGAAGCCAGCACTGGAGACTCCTTGTCACTTTGTGCTCACAAACTTAAAAAAAAAAAGTAAATTATATTTAATTAGAAAATGTTTAATTACCTTGGAAGCTGCTGTGGCAGTCACACCTTGGGGAGCTTCTTGAGGTTTACTGCTTCCATGGGAAGATTTGTTTCCTCTGTCTCTCTGTCTCTGCCGACATTCTAAACAGTTTCTCACAGCAACACAGCAAACTATTTTAAAAAATGAAAGCATATTATTAATATAAATTGTTGACTCTGACGTTGTTTTTAAAAGTTGTTTGGTTCTATTTTTTCTTTCAACTTTCACCATCCCACTATTGTTCTTAAAATCAACCAGATCAATAAATATTTTTAATTAGAAAATACAGTAATGAAAAGTACACAAAAAAAATCATGTAATTAAAAAAGTGAAAACAAATTACCATAACTATCAACCAAGAAACACAACACTGCTAGGATATTTGAGGCTCCCAACATATCCTTCCTTATTCTATCACCGTCCATCTTCAAAATTCTAAAATTTATGAATTAAAATTATTTAAAACCATATTCATATTTGATGATTTTTTAAAATAATAATTCAGTTCAGTCGCTCAGTCATCTCTGACTCCTTGTGACCCCATGAATCGCAGCACGCCAGGCCTCCCAGTCCATCACAACTCCCGGAGTTCACTCAAACTCATGTCCATCAAGTCGGTGATGCCTTCCAGCCATCTCATTCTCTGTCGTCCCCTTCTCCTCCCACCCCCAATCCCTCCCAGCATCAGAATCTTTTCCAGTGAGTCAACTCGTCGCATGAGATGGCCAAAGTATTGGAGTTTCAGCTTCAACATCAGTCCTTCCAATGAACACCCAGGACTGATCCCCTTTAGGACGGACTGGTTGGATCTCCTTGCAGTCCAAGGGACTCTCAAGAGTCTTCGCCAACACCACAGTTCAAAAGCATCAATTCTTCGGCGCTCAGCTTTCTCTATGGTCCAACTCTCATATCCATACATGACCACTGGAAAAACCACAGCCTTGACTAGACGGACCTTTGTTGGCAAAGTAATGTCTCTCTCTGCTTTTAAATATGCTATTTAGGTTGGTCATAAGTTTCCTTCCAAGGAGTAAGCGTCTTTTAATTTCATGGCTACAATGACCATCTGCAGTGATTTTGGAGCCCCCAAAAATAAAGTCTGACACTGTTTCCCTATCTATTTGCCATGAAGTGATGGGACCAGATGCCATGATCTTAGTTTTCTGAATGTTGAGCTTCAAGCCAACTTTTTCACTCTCCTCCTTTATTTTCATCAAGAGGCTTTTTAGTTCCTCTTCACTTTCTGCCATAAGGGTGGTGGTGTCTGCATATCTGAGGTTATTGATATTTCTCCCGGCAATTTTGATTCCAGCTTGTGATTCTTCCAGCCCAGCATTTCTCATGATGTACTCTGCATATAAGTTAAATATGCAGGATGACAGTATACATCACTTCATGGGAATTAGATGGAAAAACAGTGGAAACAGTGTCAGACTTTATTTTTTTGGGCTCCAAAATCACTGCAGATGCTGACTGCAGCCAGGAAATTAAAAGACGCTTGCTCCTTGGAAGGAAAGTTATGACCAACCTTGACAGTATATTGAAAAGCAGAGACATTACTTTGCCAACCAAGGTCCGTCTAGTCAAGGCTATGGTTTTTCCCGTGGTCATGTATGGATGTGAGAGTTGGACTATGAAGAAAGCTGATCGCCGAAGAATCGATGCTTTTGAACGGTGGTGTTGGAGAAGACTCTTGAGAGTCCCTTATACTACAAGGAGATCCAACCAGTCCATTCTAAAGGAGATCAATCCTGGATGTTCTCTGGAGGGACTGATGCTAAAGCTTAAACTGCAATACTTTGGCCACCTCATGCGACGAGTTGACTCACTGGAAAAGACTCTGATGCTGGGCAAGGTTGGGGGCGGGAGGAGAAGGGGACAACGGAGAATGAGATGGCTGGATGGCATCACCGACTCTGTGGACATGAGTTTGAGTGTACTCCGGGAGTTGGTGATGGACAGGGAGGCCTGGCGTGCTGTGATTCATGGGGTCGCGGAGAGACGGACATGACTGAGCGACTGAACTGAACTGACAGTATACAGCCTTGATGTGCTCCTTTTCCTATTTGGAACCAGCCTGTTGTTCCATGTCCAGTTCTAACTGTTGCTTCCTGACCTGCATATAGGTTTCTCAAGAGACAGGTCAGGTGGTCTGGTATTCACATCCTTTTCAGAATTTTCCACAGTTTATTGTGATCCACACAGTCAAAGGCTTTGGCATAGTCAATAAAGCAGAAATAGATGTTTTTCTGGAACTCTCTTGCTTTTTCCATGATCCAGAAGATGTTGGCAATTTGATCTCTGGTTCCTCTGCCTTTTCTAAAACCAGCTTGCCTGTAATTTGACCATCTTAGTGACTATATAGAGCACGGCTCCCCATTTTAGGCAATGATAATGAGGTACATCCGAACAGCCAAGTCTCACAAGTCCCAATATCAACTTGTTTTCATGGTGGCAAAGTCACCTTCATCAACAAGCATTCAATAATTATGTACTCGCTTTCTATTTACTTAATTATTACAAGCAGCAGCAAAGCATAGTAATAAATAGTATAGATTTTGGAATTAGTCCACATAAATTTGAATCTGGCTTTGCCACTTATAAGCTGTGTGATCTTCGGCCAGCTGCTTCAACTACCTGTGCCTCAGTCTCCTCATGTGTAAAATGAGTATAAACACAGTGACTTCCTTAGACAACTACCCTGAGGATTAGCTGGATCGATATATGCAAAGTGCTTAGAAGAGTAAACAATACATATTGATACATAATTGTTTACCTCATTATTACTTATAAAACTTCCCTGTGAATGATAAAAACCAAATCTGCTAAAATTATCATTTTAAAAATGAAGTCAGAAGTAAAACTTAGGAATAATATATTCAGAAATAAAAGTTCTAAATAACCAAATAAATGCTGTTTTTAAGATATTCGGGCATTAAACGATATTTCTCTTTCTCACAAAGCTCAATCTGTCAGCTATTTTTAAATATCAATGGAAATGTCCATATGGCCCACAATAAATAATCCTACACCTCTTGGCTGAAGTTATCCATGTGATCAATCACTCCCTAATAAGATATGAAATGATTCGTCACAGGAAATACAAAATGGCAGTAGAAAGTAGATTTATTCCACCATTCTTAAATCAAGCTCTTATTTCTTTCTTGGATTAGAACCTTGTACCCTGAAACTACACATATGAAGATTTTTACATAACTTTTTAAATAATGGGTGAAAAGAATACATGTCAAGAGCATCCTATCAAATGCCTTACTTTCTCATATCCTCCCTGTTCGCACTCTAAGTATGAAAACAGTAGCCATTTTGTCTGAAAACAGTAGTTGTCTGGTCCCCTGTAAAGACTAAACAGTAAAATTAAATTTTGCCTTTATAAAAGGTAAAAGATGTAAGAATGAATACTTCCCAAGGAATTGGTCGAATTTACTAAGAGTTTTCTGGGCTAAATTTTATTTGTAACACAAGACAGCAACAAAAAATCGTAGCTAAGTAATATCCACAGCTACTGCTACTGCTACTGCTAAGTCACTTCAGTCGTGTCCGACTCTGTGTGACCAAACAGACGGCAGTCCACCAGTCCCCCCCGTCCCTGGGATTCTCCAGGCAAGAACACTGGAGTGGGTTGCCATTTCCTTCTCCAATGTGTGAAAGTGAAAGTGAAGTCGCTCAGTCATGTCTGACTTGTAGCGACTCCATGGACTGCAGCCCATCAGGCTCCTCCGTCCATGGGATTTTCTAGGCAAGAGTACTGGAGTGGCTTGCCATTGCCTTCTCCGAAGTAATATCTACTAGTATTAAATTTTCATTCTGAAAAACAGTGAGACTGGCATAGTCAATTTTATCCTTTAACATTGTTTATAAAACAAAGCTATTGGTTTTCTGACTTATTTGTGGTCCCAGGATAACTGGCCTGTGTATTCATTTACAAAAAAAAAAAGAAAAAGAATTCATAAATGGATTTACATTAAAATCACTTCAATGAAAAATGCTATTGTCCTACTGATTTTGAAAGAGCCCAAAATATATTCGACTTTATTTCAAATTTCGTTGTTGTTCAGTTGCTAAGTTGTGTCCGACTCTGCAACCCCATGGACCGTAGCACACCAGACTTTCCTATCCTTCACTCTCTCCCAGTGTGGTCAAATTCATAGTCCATTAAGTCAGGATACTATCTAACCATCTAATCCTCTGCTGCTCCCTTCTCCTTTTGTCTTCAATCTTTCCCAGCATCGTGGTCTTTTCCAATAAGTCAGCTCGTCGTATCACATGGCCAAAGTGTTGGAACTTCAGCTTCAAAATAGAATCCATTAAAAATTTATTCCATGAAATCCCCAATGTGATGATACTATATTTTTTAATTTAGTAAATCTACATTACATAATCAAACTGTATCCCTGATACTTTATGTATCAGAGAATATCAAAAGATAATCTGTAGGTAATTATTTAACATGCACCATTATTCTTAACAGACTTACCTAGCCTTAGGCACTGTCGCATTAAACCTCCAGAAGACATGTTTTTTTCAGCTTCAATCTCACTAAAATTTAGAGAGCTGGCAAATACAAGTACATCAACCATAGCCATCAAACGGCTGAGGAAAGTTACTGCTGTTTCAGCTGACATGCCTTGTGTCACTTCAATATTTTCCAATTCCGTCTTTAAAAAAGTAGATTTAAATCTTGTTTAAAATTTGGAAATATAATACATGCACACACATACTGCAGCTTAACAATAGTTTAGTATATTTAGCATATTTTGTAAACAAAATAAGCTATAAATCATAAAGTAATTCATGTAGTATAAGTTGATTATCAAACTTATTAGCTTAGCTATGAATTAACTTCAAATAAAGAAAACATTTATTTTTAAAATCAGTGTTTGATTTAAATATCATTACTTGTAAAAACTACATTCCAAACTTAAGATCATTTCATAAAGACACATAGAAATAATCAATGTAAATATTTATACTAGTTTTGTTCTATTTTAAATTTGTTAACAAAGACATGAAACTCATCTTTCCTAAAATTCTCATTCTTATTTGTAAAAATATGCTAATTTTTCTTTCCTATGAACGTATGATAATAGGCTATATGGCACTTTCATTTGATATCAAAGGGAGAAAACTGTCAACTGTCAAATTAGAATATATGACAATTTCTTATCCATTTCATAATAAATGAGTTAGATACCTTGTATGAGTAACAAAAACCTGGGGTAAAAATACTCAAGATCATTAATACCTCCACCACTATTAATCAGTGACACTAGCAATAAGAAGAATCAGCAGCATTTTAGATTGGCAAAGCTGTACTTTCACTAAAATATAGTCTATGCAAAAATATAATTTTCTGCTTTGAAAGGAAATGGTAAAAGGTATTCTGTTTTGTAAGATATATAACTTTGCGTCTTACAATCAATAGCAACATTTCTTCTTTTATTTTTCATTGTATGTTGTGTAAGATTTTAATTATTTTGGTTCATTATGCTGCTGCTGCTGCTGCTAAGTCACTTTAGTAGTGTCCGACTCTGTGCGACCCCAGAGACGGCAGCCCACTAGGCTCTCCCGTCCCTGGGATTCTCCAGGCAAGAACACTGGAGTGGCTTGCCATTTCCTTCTCCAATGCGTGAAAGTGAAGCCGCTCAGTCATGTCCGACTCTTAGTGACCCCATGGACTGCAGCCTACCAGGCTTCTATATCCATGGGATTTTCCAGGCAAGAGTACTGGAGCGGATTGCCACTGTCTTCTCCTGGTTCATTATGACTAGGCCTCATTTTCTCAGTGCCTCAAAAACAGGGAAAAGTAAGTAATACTTTATAAATAAAGAATACTACTGTTTAAATCATCTGAAAATGGGCAAGCTAGCCATACTGATTAACTTTACTTGTTCACGAAATGATAAATTCAACTACAAAGTAAGAATGTATTATAGGTATCTGTTCCTATTTAATGCTCCATTTGACATTATTCACATCCATCATTCCACGCAGACATATATCCATTCATATTAACAGGGAAATGTCAGCAGGAAACACATTAAAAAACAACCTCTTCAACACTTCTTGTTTTAAAACATGGGTAAGAAAAATGATAGCTGACTAGAGCAGGCACTTATATAACTAAACGATTATAAACGGGGTATAAAATGGAACAACCTTTATCCCTTCCATTTAACATCAAAATATTATTAAAACATTCCCTCTAAGAGGAGACTGGGAATAGACAATTTTTTTTTCAACTGTTGATTTATAACATTATGCCAATTTAGCTTCTATTGCCTAAAGAAATGATTAATTTAATTACTAGGATGTTTTTAAAAATAAAGATTATTTGCTAGCACTTCACTGATATACAGCATCATTTCATAGCATGAATTAAAAATCTGTTATCATAATACAATAAAGGCAAAAAATGAAATTTTATATAAAACTTCTTTTTAAAATCTCAGTTATCAACATAAGTGTTTTACAATGGAATGGAAGATCAGGCCATTGCTTAGGCCTATTAAGCATTCTGAAAACTTTCAAAATATTAGAATTTTAGGATATCTATACATGGATTCTCAAAGAAATTCATCATTTTGAATTAGGAAAATTATGGGAAATCTAACTCATTTTATTAACTAATGATTTTATTTTGAAGTCTTTTAGGGTCTATAAAGTGTAAACATCAAAATATTCAATTTTAAATTAATAAACTATATAGAGACATTATAAACAGCGTTATTAATCATCCATGAAATTTGCCAAAATGTTATTTTTGACTAAACAAAATAAAATTTTAAAATAATAAGTATTCTTAACACAACTAATAACCTAAAAGGAAGTTCCCATTAATTCTAATTAAAAGCAATTTATAATATGATGAAATGTTATATAAACATCATAATATAGATCTAAAAATAAAGAACATCCACATATGATTATTATTAAATCTTAATATATATTCTATCCGATTTTCTTTCAGTGGCACCAGTTAAAATCTGATGGTACATATGACTGAAATATTATTGTTTTCATTATATTATGACAGTTTAGTCTAAAGCTTAGTGTGAATAATAAAACAGTAATTCATCAGTGCATTAAGAAAATAACCCTTCAGTGAATCTTTCAAATATACCAAAAATATGCCTAATGTTAAAGATGGTATGGAAACTCAAAATATAACCAAGTCAAAATTTTCATAAATAAGCAAAAATAAAATTTAAAACTGAAAACCTGAAAAATCACTAAAGTAATACTAACCTTAGAACCCTGGACATGCATTAGACAAAACAGACAACAGACCAAAAAAAGTACAAGAAAAGAAAATCATTAAAATTAAATGAAAATACAATGTAAAATTGAAACACAAAATAATATATTAAAAATTATATTTGATTATTTTATTAAAAGTAAAAATACTCAGAAGAGATATTCATTTTATAAATTACATATGATTAAGATTAAATATAAAATAGACTCCTATTTATTTTTTCCATTAGAGTAACTTCCCAAATAATACATACATAAATAAAGTTCATATATTATAAATATGCAAATTCTATTTTACAAAATAAATATCTTTTCCTAAAAAATGACCAAGGAAACATTTCAATAAACAAACTGACATAATGTCTCTGTAAAAGTCCTAATTTACTATCAGTTTAAGCAGAAATGACTTAGAATAATAAACTATACCAACACCTTCTAAAATTTTCATTAAGGAATCATGCTATCTTGTTTCCTAAAATATTTGGAGCCCTTCTTATAGAACAAAATCTCCAGGAATTAGTAAGATAAAATATTTGAGTGATTCTAACTTAAAAATCACTCTCCTTTGCTAGAAAAGAACTTACTGATACACTAAACAAGACTGCATGTGAACTAAGATAATCACAGAGACTTTGCACCAAGTTTCAGAGTATTACTAAGAATTATATTGAGGATATTTTAAAAAATATCTAACTGGATATTAAAATATATAACTGGATAGAATTAAATTTCATGATAAAGTCAACAACTGTTCTTAATCTTTGATTTTTGACATTATATGTAGGCATAAATTTCTAAACACTATTTTCAAAGAGTGGGTGCTGTGCTGTGCTTAGTCATTCGGTTGTGTCCAACTCTTTGTGATCACATGGACTGCAGCCAACCTGGCTACTCTGTCCATGGGATTCTCCAGGCAAGAATACTGGAATGGAAAGCTATTCCTTTCTCCAGGGAATCTTCCTGACTTTGGGATTGACCTGGGTCTCTTGCATAGAAGGTGGATTCTTTGCCGTCTGAGTACAGGAGAATATTTAAAACCATTCTGAGAATACTGAAGTATAGTAAGTGTTATGAGATAAACAAAACAAAAAAATTATTAGTGGTTTTTCCAAATTAGCTACATTTTCTAATAATGGTAAGAAAAGGTAAAACTAAGTCCTTATCTTTATTTTTTGCCAGAAATAATTGCTCTTCATTCTTATGATTATAAAACTATTAGGAAAGGCAGAAATATCAGTCTTTATTATTTTTCTGTAACAGAGAATGAAACTGAATGAAACTCTAAACATTCAGTATTCTGGATGGTTGACCACAACCCCAAAGTGATTATGCAATTTGTAGCTGATTTACACTCTTTGTTTATCTTCATTTTTTTCTCCAATTCATGACCAACTTGGAACAAAGTGTAGAAAATAAGTGTGAGGATTCAACTGACTAGTGATAGAAACCTTAACTTCAAAACCTCAAGAACAGTAACAAAATAATGCACGCAAAGTTGCTTCAGTTGTGTCCAACTCTTTGCAACCCTATAGATTGTAGCCCACCAGGCTCCTCTGTCCTTGGGATGAACTCTACAGGCAAGAATACTGGAGTGGGTTGCAATTTCCTCCTCCAGTGGATCTTCCCAACCCAGGGATTGAACCTGCGTCTCTTATGTCTCCTGCATTGGCTGGCAGGTTCTTTGCCACTAGAGCCAGCTGGGAAGCCCAAACAAAAATAATGCTCCTTCCCAAAACCAGACTAGTCAAGCTACATACTAAGGGTTTTAAATTTTTTTAGCTGACTATTTAAGTTCAACTATTGTTCTAATTTGAAGACTTGCAACTATTTTTGTAATTTATTTTCTATGCTACATAACATTTTACATAATCTAGATAAAACTGAAACTCCAATATTCTTCAAGTTCAAGGTGTCAGCATAACACAAATAATGGATATCTATACATGGGTGTTCACTGGAAGGACTGAAGCTAAAGCTGAAACTGCAATACTTTGGCCACCTCATGCGACAAGTTGACTCACTGGAAAAGACTCTGATGCTGGGAAAGGTTGGGGGCGGGAGGAGAAGGGGACGACAGAGAATGAGATGGCTGGATGGCATCACCAACTCTGTGGACATGAGTTTGAGTGAACTCCAGGAGTTGGTGATAGACAGGGAGGCCTGGCGTGCTGTGATTCATGGGATCACACAGAGTCGGACACGACTGAGCGACTGAACTGAACTGATACTTTTTTTTTCCTCAAAGTCTCCAGTGAAATATTCCTTTAGAAGTAAGATTAAGCAGCTGAAGTTTTCTCACGTGATGACACTACAACAGCAATACACAATGCCATCCTTCGTATAAGTTATGGTATTCATATAAGGTCCCAGGGCAGAATACAGACCACCTCTATACCAACACCATGGAGACAGCAAACAAAAAGACTACACCATTTTACATTCTGCCATCAAAGTGGATCACCCATAATAACCAACATGGCTCCAATATCCTGTTTTAAACTTCAGAATTCTACATTTGACAGGCTTGGTTTGTAAACGGGAAGATCATTCTATCATGATACAATTCTGAATAAAAAACTCCAAAAGGAAGTAAAAGAGGTAAACATTCAGGAAGAGCCTTCACCATGTACTGACATTACCTAACGTAAGTGTCACAAGTTCCTGTGGGGTAAGTAAAATTAGCACTGTTAAAATGTAGAAATTAAGGCTGACATCGTATCTAGTAAGTGGTAGAACCCAGGTTAAAATACAGATTTATCTTATGCGAAAATGCAAATGCCTTCAGTTAAATCCTAACTGGAAAGAAAATTGTGTCTGAATCTCATTGATTATTGGAAAACAAGCTTGTTTTTGATGAAAAGGAGTGAATTATTTGAGATACACACTTATACTGAGAAATAGAAAAGGTATCTTCCTGGGCTGAGCTTTTAATAGCAATTTATGAAGAATACTTAGCATTCTACTTACCCACTCAAAATTGCATACAATTTCAACATAACGTGTCAAATGCTTAAAAAATTTAGTTGGTTGCATGTGAAAAAGTTACATATCTTCTAATAAAACATAATAACCACAATATTCAGTGAATTTGTTGAAATTAACTTTGCTAAATGCTCATTAAGTCAAATGCAAGCTCTTATTTCATAGGAAACCTGGATTTATCTTACACGCCAACTACTAAATTTTTTTTTTTCCAACTACTAAATTTTAGTGAATATTTAATTTAATGTTTTACACTGAAACATTATACTATGGTATTTGTATTTTAGGTCAAAATGGTGCTGTAAGTCAGTGGTCAGCAACCTAGGACCCACAAATCAAATATAAATAAAGTTTGATTGAAATACATTCACATTTACTCCTCTGGGTTATGACATATGTTTGCTTTTGCAAATAACGGCAGATTTAAGTAGTCAGACAGATACTATATAGCCCCCAAAACCAAAAATATTTATTATATGATCATTTATCAACCACTGCATACCAACATTACTCATACTTATTCCTTAGATACATATCTGTATATAATATACGAGTATTTTTTAAAACTCCACAAACCTAAACAATATTACAGATCACTCGAACATTAGTTTCAAATGTTTCTATTTCTCTTCATATATCTAGGATTGAAATTCTAGGGCATTCATGACAACGCTTCCCCCTCTGGTAACCTACATATTGACAATGTTTCCTTTCTGACTTACTCCATTCAGAATTCTCTTTCAGCTTTTTATATTAATATTTTAAATCTAATTTAAAGAGAGTTAACACAACATTGTAAATCAACTACACTTCAATAAAAATTTCTTTAAAAATCTAAGTTAAAAAGCTCCATGTCTTTAGTTTCAATTTCTTCCTTTATTCAACCTCCTCCTTGCTCACTTTTTCCCACTATTACATTAAAATTTTTAGCAAGAGAATTAGGCAATCAAGGAACAGAAAACATCACTCAAAATTGGCACCAACCATGTTTTCTCCCAGAAGGAAGTGGGAGAAAAGGTTCTTGATATTTTTTTAAGGAAGCAATTCATTCAAAGAATATAAAATTAGCTATGTTGTAGAAGCAGACACAGGTGCAATCAGCTAATCAGCCAAAATAGCAGAAATACAGAGACAGAGACAATGAAGATAAGTTTCTACAACTGCATGAATTCCAAAATCTATTGAAAACAGTCTAAAGAAATAAGTACTGTAGTTTCAACTTCTGAACTATGGTAGTTATAACTGCACAGGTAATAATTTTGGAAGCCAAAATATCAGTATCTTTATTATACATTCATTATAAAATAAAAAATGAGCAAATTTGGGTAGTATATTATTTAATTCATAATGTTAACTAACACTTTATTCATTATTTTCTCTATCTGGATAGAAAACTCATAAATATTTCAAATCTATAAAACTTTTCTTATCTACTGCTAATTTTAAATAAGGATCGCTTCTGTTCTACAGAAGATTTTAAAACAATATTCTACTTTAAAGTAAATTTCAATATAACTTTTTAAAATTTCCTGATAACAATGATAATACATAAACATAAAAAAAGTATATGATGGAGAAAAATCCAGGATGAAACATTAAGTCAATCTTCAATGGATAGAAGAGACAAAAACCTATTCCTGTCTCAATATTAGAATGTATTTTTAACATCACATGCAACTCTCAATTTACCAGAATTTGGTATAAGTTACGAGAGGAAATCAGAGATCAAAGAGAAGGGATGGTATGTTACAGGATAGCTGCACCCTTCACACACCATCAGCTATTTTTCTTCCTGATTCTGTTTCCTTGATCAGCTGCTAATTTCATGAAGGCCCTAATTAGGACTCCCTCCTGAACTAGCCTTCTTGCCTTTGGAGAATAAATACATGGATGAAAGAGAAGTACATGTGTGAGGCAGAAGTGTGCTGAGGATGTATACACTCTTTTGCTGCTAATATTTAAGTTTCAGTGCTGCTTCAGGGATGATGACAAAGGGAGAGTGAGAAAAAGAGTCATGTAGAAAAAGCTTGTTAATGATGAAATAAAACCAGAGATCAGTTTGGAAACACTGCCTCAACAAGTAAAAGACATCCTAATAAAATGGCAAGTTTCTCTCTGGAAAAGTGATCTATTTTGGGCTTACGGATGAGTTTCCAATATTATAGCAAGAATACAGTTATTAATATGAGAAGCATATTCTCGCTCATCTGAGCAATTAGCTAAGGAACTTGTTTTTCAAAATATGAATCAGAGATATAATTTAAAATGACAACTAAAACACTTAATTATTTTATTTACTTATTATATGTTAAATGACATATAAATAACATTGAATGTCTTTCAATTTATGTTAATAGATTTTGATGTCTTACAAAGAGAAAGTCTATATTTTTAAAAAATAAATGCTGAACCACAAAATCATGTCAGATAAAAATTCTAAAAGATATCATATGACTAACATAAAGTTATGAGATTTTTAAGAATTACCAAATTTTTCAAGTACAGAAAATGTTATGACATTTATAGTTTTTCTATTTGAGGTACCTAAATTTTAAGTAACAAACACTCTAAGAATTCATCTGATTTTCTTTTTGAAGCAAATTACTGGCTTTAAGATTAAATCGCAGCTATATATAGCTTAAAATAATACTAAGCTTAAAATAACGCTTCAAGCTAATCATATGAGACTGAATATCTAAAGATGACTTTTTCCTAATTTAGATTCATGACTCTGTTATATAATAAATATGTACTTGTATTCCAAACTTCAAGATTTACAGAACAAGAATTTTAACAGTTTATTTTAATGTAGATTTGAAGAGATAAACAATACAGAAAATAAAGTTAAACCATTTATGGCTATAGCTCTTCCTAAGATATATTCATCAACATTATCAAAGAAATAATTTCATAAATACACACAGCTGAAACCCAACACTGACAATTAAAAGAAGTGAGAATATAAACGTATGTAATTTCAAATTTTTTGGTTACAAACTATTCTCAGGTGAACAAGTCTTGTTAAAATCCACGCTTATAGTATAGAATGCCACTGACTTGCTCTGATAATGTAATTATAAAACATAACCACTAGATGGAGTCAAATTACTTACAGTTGGTGATGTAGCAGCAGAGAGCAAAGGTAGAATTCCTCCACAAGCAATGATGATGTTGTCTACCATTTGGGAAATGAGGTGAATTGTGTTATGTACAAAAATAATATTTTCATTGCTATTGACAAAATCCATTACAGACTTTGTGGAATGGCTAAAATAGCAGAAAAACAAAACACAAACGAACATTTATTTGGTTTAAGAATAAAAAGTTTACAACTTATTTTTAATGTCATTTTTAAAGTGAAAAATAAGAGCTAGGCAAATTTACAATGGAGTAATTAGAAAAGAAAATAATTTACAACAATTGAGATGTCATATTACCAAAACCAGCATTCATCTCATCATGGATTTTTTGTGAGTCCAAGCATATTAATTTATTATTTTGTTTCTGCTTAAAACACTACAGTGTTTTAAACTGTAACACTACAGTGTTTTAAACTCGATTCAAAGACACATGACTAGGTCAATAAATTTGGCTAAAACATTTATTTTTGCCAAAAGCTAGTTGTTTGGTATTGAAAAGCAGAGGAAGTGGATAATTAGCTGACAAATTGTTGTATCACCAGACTGCAGCTCCAGCTTTGACCAGACATATTGAAAACATATACTGCTAGTCACAGAAGTTACATGATAGGGTAGCATAAATGAGTCAATAAAAATTCAAGTACTTACTGAATAAAAAATGGAAAAGACCTCAAAAGTCAGCAGTGCAGCTTTGCCATACAAAACATACAATACCGATTCCCAGAAAAATACACGCACTGCTTCAGTTTGATTGTCAGTCAAGAATATGAACTATTCTCTAACAGAAAAAATTTTACACAATGATCAAATTTAAGTCAATGATTCTAACCTTTTCAAAATTGCAAAACATCATCTATTATATCTTAGATTTCAGGATGTTTTCTCATGTCCTAAAAACTAAAGTGCTATCCATCTTTTTTACTTTTTAAAAAATTTGTTAAATTACACAAAATTATGTCTGGGGAATTTTACGAGTCCATGAAATAAAGCACAGAAAGACACACATAGTATGTTAAGAGAAGGAAAGTTGAGTATCACTCACTCAGCGGCTACTAAAATATAACAGGTAGTAAATTATACAATGTTTCTCCTCACGTTGATACTCATGTTAATAGTAATGTATTTCATGGTATTCCAGTCTCCTTATTTAACATCCCCCTAAATAACTTAGCATGTAACATTAGCAACGGAAAGACCATTGTTTCTATCGTGTAAGTAGACTAAGGACAAATTGACCAAATAAAATCAGAACTAAAAACTGTCTACGGCAAACGCTGATTACTTCTGGAAAGTTATTTCTTTTTCCCTACTAATGTGATCTAGATTTTGTTCTATTGCTGAGTTACATCAGGTACAGGAAAGATTGGTTTCACCACAGCTACTGTCAGTATTGCCTTGTGGAAGCCAATCATTATAATCCCATTCCTGTCTGCTGGTAATCGACTTAGAGAAAGCATTTGATCCAGCTGACACATGAGATATCAATAGGGAATTTCATGAGGGGCTTCACTTAGAAAAAGTAGAAGAACAGAATAGGAGGAAGTGGAGGAGAAGAAAAAGGAGAGAGAGGAGGAGGAAAAATGACACAAGGAAGAAGAGAAAGGAAGAATGGGGTGAGAGCAGCAGCAGAAGAGTCCTGCCTTCTAGTTGAGGGAAGTTTCCTAGGTTGAATTGATTCTGGGAGCTAAAGTAACCACCCTGAATCTTAGAAGGATAACCAAGAAAAGCAAAAGAAGTTATTTGCCTGTTGAGAATATTGTGCCACTGAGTTTTTGAATCGCTGATGGCTTATCTGCATGAACATATGACATCTCAAAACTGATTAATTTGTTCCATATTTGTTATTACAAAATAAAATTGGAAGTGAGGCAAGGTAATTTTAACATTCATGTAGGCTTTGTTATCTTTTTTAGAATTCATTCAATTTATTTAAACTGAAAAACATAAAACAATTGAACTGTTTTTTGTGTTGTTTTCTTTAAATGATTATATCTGAAAAGATGTCCACTTACCACTTAAACAGTACAAGCTCTAAAAATGATGTAATAAGTGATTTTAAAATTTTAGCACGTGTTAAATTTTATTACCAAGAATAAATGTAGTATATGATATTAATTTTAACATTAAAAGATAAAAATGTAGAAATTTATCTGAACCAGTATTGAACCTTTTTTTTGTTTTACTCTTTTGTATATAGAATAGGTGATGCCAGATATCAAAGTTTTGCTTTTTAATTAATTTAAGCCTAAATTCTTGATTAGTTTTTAATGTGAACCACCCCAGGTCGTAACTCTTATGAAAATATTTATGTTTCTACAGAAACTTCAATGTTTTTTTTAATACATCTGTGAGATTTTTAATGATATAATTTACTTAATAATCAGGTGCTTCCACTAATCTAGTCATTTTTTTTCCACTGAAAGTAGTCTTATTTATAGAAAAGAAATATTTCTACCTCCTCCAAACATGTACATCTGTTTCTAATGCAAATAGCAAATCGGTGAGAAGTCGCTGGTGCATTGGAGACCATTTAAACTCAGGAATACGAAACATTGTAGTGCGTGGACCTGGGCTGAACTGGCGCCGCTGTTCCTCCGTCATTGGCATTCCTCGAAATCCTAAATCAACTCGGAGATCTCTGTCTTGTGTGATAGACCGACCCTGAACAGCCTAGAGAAAGAAAAGATGGAGTTCTGTATAGTGCAAAAGAAATGTCTGATTTCAAAATGAAAACAGTTAAGTACAGTTAAGTGAGCAAAGCTTTTGCATATGACTTGAATAGGTTAGTATATCTGCTTTTATCATTCACTTGGGGATTGCTCACACAGGAGTTTTTCTGACAAAAGGACACTATTATTATTTTTATTCTGTTTCAGAAACTAGGCAAGGCAATCCAATACTTAAGTTTAATATCAAAGTTCACGCTGAAAACCAGGTCCTCTTTAGCCCTCTTTGAGTCTTTACATTAGACCACATTCCTTCTTTATGAAAGTGAGAAAATATTCAAAGTGAAAAATACTGTATATATGTCATCAACTAATTATAATCAGAAATACAAGATTAAAAGAAATATTACTTGAACAGATTCAAGTTAACTTCGAAGTGTATTTCACTTACAATATTTCAGTTGAGAAAAACAAATGCCTTTTGTAATTTAGAAAACCAGACAAAGGACAGTGAACTCAGAATGAAAACCAGGCAAACCTAGTATTATTAAGTTCAGTAAACAATGTACCATGGTTTCCTTTATTTTAAACTTTGGCTTAATTTAGCATTTTCATCCTTTTGCTAATTATCACGGTAGCACAACTGGCACAAAAATGGAAACTGGTAGTATTTAACAGAAAATAAATAAAACTACATTTTCTGCATACAGAATATATTTTCAAAGATTCTTATTTCAATACAAAGACACTAGTGAGGTACAGTTTACTCTATCATAACGCTAATAGGACATATGCTAAATTATTCTTTGATGATATTAAAAGGTGAATGGAAAACCCAGGCAACAGCAACAAAAACCAAGCCACTAAGGGTAAAAGTTTCTTCAACTCTTAAACATAAGGTATTATTTAGTGGTAAGTATATACTCAAAGCTCAACAATTAAAAACTCATATCAGAAAACATCATCTGTTTCTAGCTTTAGTATGGTGAGGCCCAACTGCAGCACTATTTCCTCACTACCAAGCCTGAGAGTCTTGAATTTTCTCATACAAATCCCCATACATGTGGCTATAAGGAAAATGCTCACTGCTAATAATTGCAAATTTTCTCAGCCATGTTGTACCCCACAAGGCTGCTGTGAGGATTAAATGTGAAAACACATGGCACAGTGCCTGGAACACAGCAGTGAAGTGAAAGTCGCTCAGTCATGTCCGACGGCTCTTTGTGACCCCATGGACTGTAGTCCATGGAATTCTCCAGGCCAGAATACTACAGTGGGTAGCCTTTCCCTTCTCCAGGGGATCTTCCCAACCCAGGATTCAAACCAGGTCTCCTACATTGCAGGCTAATTCTTTACCTGCTGAGCTACAAGGGAAGCCCGGAACACAGTAAGCACTTGATAAATAACAGCTCCCTTTTCCCTTTCCTGTTCATTTCATTAATCAGTTTAATATGGACTCCAAGTCCTCTTCTCTATAATTCACAGAACAGGGTTGGACTTCAAGCTTAAAAGGTTAAAATTAATCAAGTATTCAGAATGAATATCTTGAGTACAAACGTGTAAATGTAGTCACAGAGCCAGAAAATATTCAAACTTGTAGAGACCTTAAAGGTCATGTTTCAATCTGGCACAAGCTCTTGCACTGTATGAGAAAATTCAGGCCCAGAGAGGTTGAGCAAAGTTACAAACACAGAACGTGGTAGAGGTAGATATATGATTCAGATATTTTGAATTTATTTTATATGTAAACCCACACCACTCAATTCCATAAATTATTATTCTACCATAATTAAGTATAAACATAGTGTGACTGCTAAGAAATTACTCTGCTTTGGTGCTAACAACTCCGTATGTCTTCAATGCATTTTGAGCACATGAAGGGTAACTTACTTGTGTCGTGGCAGTGGTCTGGATTTTACGGATTTCCTTTCCTGACTCTTTGCCATCATCAGATCTCTCAGTGTCTGAAATTATACTTCCTGCATCAACATTTGGTACAATTTTGCTACCAGAAGATTCCGTTTCCAGCGTTGTAGCGGTCATTTCAGCATATTCTAACCCTTTAGATGATGATGCTAAGTCTCTGTCAGAAATACTGCTCATTCCATCTGAAGTTGTATGGATTTTGAACTCTTTTTCTTCTATTATACTTGATGCACAAGTCAAGTCAACACTCCCAGTCATGTGAGCAAGCAATCCAAGATCATCACCGACACCAAGATGTACTTGAGTGTCCTGAATATTTGGAATAATGTGATTGCTAGAAAGTTCAGGAAGGAGTTTCTCCTCCTGCTTGGGTATTTTATCAAAGAGAAATGACGTGCTACTGTTGGGAAGTTCATCCTTCTCATCCGCTAATGTTATCAATGGACCGTTATCCTTTTCTTCACTTTTTTTAATAATACCAACACTTCCATGTACATTGTTCTGGAGTTTCTCAACAGCAGCACTATACACATTATCCAACAAAGACTCAACCTCCACAAGAGCACCATTCTCTCCACCTACTAAAGTCTCTGGTGATAAATCCATATCATCAAGCTTCACTTCTGTTGCTTCCACTTTCTCTGCTTTTATGTCAACTAAAAGATCATGTACTTCCACATGCACACCACTTCCTGGTCTATCTGAATTTCCAAGAATATCATCGGGCACTTTTGTTGATATGAGCAAGTCTCTACTGTCTGTGCTGACAGGGTAATCTGTCTCACTTTCTGGGCTCTGGCTTTGTGAGAGGTCCTCTATCTCTCGAATTTCCATTCCACCTTTTGCTCCTGTTGTCTGTGATGAGAGACCAGAGATGGTGCTCACATTTCCCTTCTTTCCCTTTTTAATGTTTTCCTCTTCTTGTCTCTGATATTCTTCATACATTTTGGCTAGGTATTCCTTATGTGCTTCATAAGTGACCTTAGAAATGGATAAAGAAAATATTTAAAGGCATTTTTGTACATGTTAAAAGAAAAAAAAATGATATAAACATGATAATAGCAAAAATGGTATCAGTAATTTTAAGGTATCAAATATATATTAATAACCCTAAGACAAATGCTTAACTTCATCAAGTAATTAGACTATCATCAAAAAAGTCATATATGATTTATTACATGATTTGTCAACACACAGGTAAACTAGCACTAAAGATTTAAATAAAATGATATCTTTAAGTGAAGTATTTCAATGTTACCCCAGTTAATATGCCAGCTGAACTCCTATATATTTCATTTATTTGAGCTAAAACAGAATTGGCTAATAATACACAATATACAAAGTACCATGGTGTGTGTGTATGTGTGTGTGTGTTTTAGTCATTTAGTCATGTCCAACTCCGGAGAAGGCAATGGCACCCCACTCCAGCACTCTTGCCTGGAAAATCCCATGGATGGAGGAGCCTGGTAGGCTACAGTCCATGAGGTTGCCAAGAATCGCACACGACTAGGTGACTTTACTTTCACTTTTCACTTTCATGCATTAGAGAAGGAAATGGCAACCAACTCCAGTGTTCTTGCCTGGAGAATCCCAGGGATGGGGGAGCCTGGTGGGCTGCCGTCTATGGGGTTGCACAGAGTCGGACATGACTGAAGTGACTTAGAGCAGCAGCAGCATGCCCAACTCCTTGCAGCCCTACGGACTGTGGCTCTAGCTCGCCAGGATCCTCTGTCCATGGGATTCCCCAGGCAAGAACAATGCAGTGGGTTGCCATTTCCTTCTCCAGGAGCTCTTTCCCACCCAGGGATCAAACCCAGGTCTCCTTCACTGCAGGTAGATTCTTTACTGTCTGAGCCATCAGGGAAGCCCCAAAGTACTATTACTACATCAGTATTCACTGTATATTTAAAAAATAAAAATTGTGTGTCTATTGCAACAAGTGAGGTCAAAAAATAACACATATTTATAAATAGTTATAAAATCTTGAAACTTTGCATCTTTACATAGGCTACTTTGCTTTGTTATTTTATATAGTCTTGTTTAGGAATAATTAGTACACAGTGTAGCTAGAAATAATATATATTTCTCACACAAAGACTTGAAATGAGTTTCCCCATAAAATACTATTATCAAACTTACTAATGCAATGATGAAAATGAGGTGCTGATATATTATATAATATAAATTTATAACATAAAGCTTTTTAAAATTTTATGATGTTAATTTATATTTGAAATAACAGTATAATAGAATTTAAGGTTGAGATCTTGCTTTGAGGATTACCTTAATATAAAACCCCTTTATTTTACAGAAAAACAATCAAGTCCCCAAAGCAGGGCTTAGTAAACTATGACCCATGGATCAAATCTGCTTATTTCCTGTTTAGAATACAGCCATGTTCAAACTTTACATATTGTCTATGGTTATTTTCACAACGCATGACAGAGTTGAGTTGCTGCATCAGAGGATGCACAGCCAACAAAGCCTAATAACCACTGTGCAAAGGGATTAAATGAGTTTCCTAATGCCACAAAATTGAACTGTGGCAGAGATTGGATCAAAAGCCAACTTCTGACACCTATGCTTTTCCTATGACACCACCACATGATGAGAAATCTTAACTGAACTTCTGTACTCTAATATGTACATATTTTAAATTTTAATTCACTATTTCCTTTTCCCCCAAATCAGACAATATTTAAAATACAAACATTGATTCTTAGGATTAAAAATAAAGATAATGCAATTAAGAACAACACTAAACTTGAGTACTTTAAATGTATTTATTATTCACTTAGACATAAAAACAATTTCCAATTTAGAAAGGATTAAAAAGTATATATCAGACTCTATTTCATGAAACATTCTTGTAAGACCCAGTACAGATGTTTGAGTTAAAAGACTCAGACATAAGTTCCCAGATATCCTATAAAACATATGTGGGGGGTCACACCTACAGTGTAAAATTTAATTATAACAGGACCCCTAAATACAGAGAAAAACAGAAACAAAACAGAAAGAAAATTGTGATAAAGGAATTGGCCATAATGCAAGATGTCCACCAGATGGTGCCAAAAGAATGTTTACAGACATTTAATACACAGCTGAAACCCTGGTGATGTAAAATGTTAAATCCCTTGTTACCTTGGAATGGGCTATTGAGAGTGTATCCACCCACACTCTCCAGCCTCCCCATTCATATTTTATGGCATGATACAAAAGAATCCGGAAGATATTGTAGACCATCTCTGTGATCTTCTGTTCCTCAGAATTTTTAGGATTGATATAGCCAAGAGAAAACATCCAATCTTGCCACACTGAACACTGTAATAAGCATCTTGTCGGGGGTGGGGGGGTTTGGGGGGGAGAAACTCATTAAAAATTCTTAGATTATATTAGAATTTACTATTTGAGATAAATAGCAAAAATATGATCTGACTTAGGTAAATCAAAGTATACAGTTATTCTGCACATTTAATATTCTAACCTGGAATGTCTTTCTCTATTTTTCTACCTAGATAAATCCATATTATAATTTAAAATTGCTTTACCAACTCTTCCAGTTAGATTAGTTATTGTTTCCCTACTCCCTCATCACATGTAGTATTCATAATGCACTTAACACATTATAAATTAATCATCATTTCACTGTTATCATTCCCACTAAACTGTACCAAATAAGATATACACCAAGACAACCTGTGCAGCACAGTGCTTTATATATGGCAGACATTCAATCAACATTTGTTAAATTTAAGACTCATGCAGGAACCGTGGTTCCAAACTGTACCCCATGTCCTAGCCAATTTAAAAATACATGACAATAATCAGTTATCAGATCACCTTAAGAAGAGCATAGATGATCTGAGCAAATCCAACATAATTTCATTTAAAGTACTGTTGGTGTTAGACAATGACCAGGAAAAGGAATTGTACATTTTAAATAAGGGGTTTGGTATGTATATTCATATATACAATTAAAATATATTACCCATAAAGTTAAATAAAATTATATAAAAATAAATAAAAGTATGCAAACTATATCAAAGAGACATAAATGCCTTTTCTAATGATTAAAAGCATTAGCAATATATGTAAATTTTTTCTTTGCAAGAGACTGAAAATAATGGAGAGAAAATAAGATTAGTTATGGAATAAAGTTTTGTTATAGTATTCAAACTACTCACCTTCTATTTTCTCGGCTATTACTGAAAAGTTTTATCATATCAGATAAAAATAAACGACGAACTTCCATGAGTTCTGCACTTGGTGTAGAGTTTTTCAACAAAGTTGCCACCACTTTAAGAATCACTGAAAACAAATACAAGTTATAGTAAAGATTTATAACTACATCATATTTTCTGATCAAATAGTATTTACTGACTTTCAACTAAATGCTTAGCATGATGGCAGGCGAGTTGTAAATGTAAGTTAAACTATAAATGCCATACCGATTCAGGTGGTTAGGAAAAGTTTTGATTTAGTTTCACATGTTACCATGTTACTACTGCATTAAAGAATTGCTCTTTGCTCACTTGGATTCTGAATTTTCACTGTAGAATCTGGCTCTGGATGTGGTTTATGTACAACTTGAGTACATACTTGCTCTGTCAAAATCTGAAAGACAGAATTTGAATTTCATTTAGAAAATAAATTCATAATTGCAAATTATAGATATACAAAGAATCTGCAAAAAATGTCTATTTGTTCAAATCAAAAGAAATATATCTTTTAAAGGGTTTTCCAGTAAATTCCATATACTTCTAAACTCTTTTAACTCTACAGTCTTCAAATTTTGTTACAGATACAGACAAAACTAAAGCCAGTATCTACAGAAGGAAAGATTCATTAGGAATTCCAAGAACGAATTCTGTTTGAAATCACTTTTCAGTTAACATCTTTAAAACATTTAAATTGGGGATTGTAAACATTTGACTGTTGTCATTAAAAAAAAAAAAACTTGGAAAATCAGTAAATAAGAAAATAATGTCTGAGCCTGGATCCCAACTTCAAATGAATGACAAAGAAAAAATCTTTTAATTTATCTTTGCTCTGGGTGTTTGATGCTGCACGTGGGCTTTCTCTAGTTGCGGTAAGCAAGGCTACTCTTCACTGGTGCATAGGCCTCTCATTCTGGTGCTTCTTTTGTTACAGAGCATGGGCTCTAGGTGCTCAGACTTCAGGAGTTGCAGCCCATGGGCCCTAGAGTGTAGGCTCAGTAGCTGTGGCGGATGGGATTAGTTACTCCAAGGCGTGTGGGATCTTCTAGGACCAGGGATTGAACCCATGTCCCTGGCACTGTAAGGCAATTCTTAACCACTGGATCACCAGGGAAGTCCCCCAATGAGTTTTTTTGTTAAACTTCTTTTAAGTAACTAGAAATTACCAAAGTTGACCATATAAAGGAAAGACAGAATTCTAAAACATTTACTGACTTTTCTACTAGCACCCAAGCTCTATGAATGCAGGATTCCTATATACCCTTTTCACTGCTACATTCCTAGCAATTAGCAGAGTGCCTAACACACTGCCCATAGTCAATAAACATTTGTCACAGTAAAGAATGAATAATCATATATAAATTATAGATATACAATTTTTCACTATATTTTAGGCTATACCCTGTGTTTACCTCTTTTCTTGCATATATTAAAAAACCCAATGAAATTATATTTAATAATGGTATCACTTTGACAACTTAATTTCATGACTTACGTTAACACACTGAGTTTTGAATGAAATTTTTTAAATAGTTCAACCTAAAGTAATATAGAAAATTTTGAGGAAACTATACAAAGTTACTTGAGAGCTTAGTTATACATAGCTACTTATAAAAGTTGGGGATGGAGAGTAAAATAATCAAGAGACAGGGATGGCCCTTTCAGATCAGAAAAAGATCATGACACGCAGCAGTGGCATTTTTCTTACATTTCCGCTCAGACTTAAAAAAAACAAAAAATAAGATAGGACATTTACTTAAGTGTACTATAAATGTGTATCAAAAAGGTATTGACTGAAATTAAAAATAACCTACTATTATTAAAATAATAAATACAGGGCACAAGCATCCCTCTCTTCACTCCCATACTTTTACTGAAACAAACACTTTGTTGTTTAAATACTCAAAGAAAAGGCCTAGGCGCAACATAGGAAGACTGGAAAATAATTGTACATGGATAAGTTTTAAAACAAAGTTTTAAAAATGTAACTGTTCATTATTTTTTAAGAATTACTACCTCTTTAGATTAAATGACCAACTAGTATTTCAATCACATAGAGTTTCCACTGCATACGTTTAAAATTCTCATCACACATTTAAAAAATTTTACCTCATAAAGTGTGTTGTATGTGGTCACAGTCACAGTGTTTGTATGCAACATCAGCCTTTCTCCAAGAAGAGTGAAAAGGCTGTGGGTATGCATGATTTCAACTTTTCTTCTGAAGAAAAAGGGGGAAAAACATAATACTATTAAACACACTGGATTTTCTAACCATAGGACTTTAGGATAAGTAGTAAAATCTATAAGCAGATACAGAATTACAGAAGTAGTTATATTTACTAACTTTCATCTTCTAAAATAAATGACAGTTTATAGCATAGCTGCCTTCTAAATTACCAAGACTACTACTTAAACACTTCTCAAAACATCTGTACAAACTGAAATGTCAGGTATACAAATTACAAGCCAGAAAGAAAAACACCAATACAGTACACTAACGCATATATATGGAATTTAGAAAGATGCAAATGATAACCCTGTATACAAGACAGCAAAAGAGACACAGATGTATAGAACAGTCTTTGGGACTCTGTGGGAGAAGGTGAGGGTGGGATGATTTGGGAGAAGGGCATTGAAACACGTATGTTGTCATATGTGAAACGAATCACTAGTTCAGGATTGATGCATGTTATAGGATGCTCGGGGCTGGCGTGTGGGGATGACCCAGAGGGAGGATAAAGGGAGGAGGGAGGTGGGAGGGGGGTTCAGGAGGGGGAACTTATGTAAACCCGGGGCGAATTCATGTCAATGTATGGCAAAACCAACCAATATAATATTGTAAAATAATTTGCCTCCAATAAAAAATAAATTAATTACTTTAAAAAAATATTATATAAATGTTGACAGCTGTAATTTTCAAATTTCTAGTAACTATTTAGGAGTTATTTTATTATGCTAAATTATTGGTTTCCCTTAACACACAGAACACAAATTTTTCAAAACCTTTCTGTCCAAATTCTATGAAATAATCTATGTAAAACTTTAATAACAAAAATTTTAAATTATGGTTAAAAATGAATACAAAGCAATTTGGCAGAAGTAAAGGAAACTTATTACTGCTTATATTTGTGGCTCATTTAACTGTTGGCTCATTTAACTGCTCCCCCGACAAATCGATACCTAGAATTTTTGTTGCTCAGTTGCTAAGTCGTGTCTAACTCTTCCCAACCCCATGGACTGCAGCACAGCTCTATTAGAGACCTCCTGGAACACTTAGCTTGAGCCAGGGAATTACTACTCACCTCTCATTCACATCACTTTGTTACAGGTCTGGATCTGGATCTTCTTGGCTCTCAACCCTCAGTATCTCATTTCTTACACTGATTTTCCTTGTTGTTTGGATTTGGCAACTATGACATAAACTGACTAGATAATCACCAAACTTTTGTTCTTTGTTTCCTGAGCCCATAGCTATACTGTAATTCTAGTCTCTATCGCAGCTAGGTGTGGCCACTAAACTGAGTTCTAGTCAATGGAATTTGAGCAGAAAGTTTGTGGGTCAATTTTAGGTCAAGCCCACAGAAAAACTCTTCCCCACAGAAGCAACACAGAAGCTTTACGATAAGGACGAAGAGGTACCAGATGAAAGGAGCATCGCTTGAAGAAATCATCTACTGAGGATACCCACTGGCTCTTAAGTGAATAAGAAACTACTAGTGTGGTAAGTTACTAAAACTTCACTGTCTGTAACAGGAGCTTTCGCCGTCTTAATTAATATAGAAATCAAATAATGAACCATTTATATGGCCACCACTCACCTGGAAATCCTCTCTTCCATTAGCCTTCTAACTCCACAGTATACAACACTAAAGAGGCAGCACAGCTGTTCCCCTCACCCAATCCTCCTCAGCCCAGAAGGGGAAACAGCAGAATTACCTAAACCCAAGAGGCAGCTAGGACAAGTGTCTAACGGCTATGTTTGCAAAACAAATAAGACTGGGAAGTCAAATGGTTTTATATATGTCATGACAGATGGATATTACAGGATTACCAAGCGGGAGACTTTCGTCTCTTCCAACTCAAGCTACACTTAAGGAAAGGAAGTCAGGCACTTTCATTTGTTCCCAGTCAGGAAAACACAAATGCCAATATATATCCCGTGATATATCTTTCTGATACACAGAATTGGTTAAATTAGGCTATCTGAAATTTAGGGCCATCTCTTAACTGTGACACTGTAATTTCAACTACTAAAGAAATGCATGCTCTCTTGCTTATCTCCAACAGTGTAAATGCTTATACAGGAGCTTAATTCCAGCTCTTGGGGGGACTTGAAGAATACTGTGTTTACACCAGGGAAGAGATGAGGCAGCTTCCTCTTGCAGTTTCCTTTAAAACAATGCTCACCAATAAATGCTGTTGCACAGAAATCAAGATAAAGCCAAAAATGGCATTCATCATTTCAGGCATTAAAGCAGGTACACTGGCCCTATAAATCACATGATTTTGTTTCCCATAGGACATCTAATGAAAGACCCAACACTATGCATTCAGTTCAGAAAGGCTTCACTAGGGTATATATTCGGGGAACTAACATCTTGAACCTGCTTAACTTGAAGACGGAAATAGACTTCAGGTTGTATGACATATGCTACATTTTTTAAGACATTAGAAACCCCTCTTGGAATGTGACTGGAGAACTTTACATTCCCATCAGCAATGCATGAGGATTGCATTGTGGTTCTGCTTTTATTCAAACCAAATTATCTTCTATTTTTCATTGTGATTTCTTTTTAAACCCAGGGTTTATTTACAAGTGTGCTATTTACTTCATCTAGCAATTTCACAAACCTTGTGATGAAAGCATTTTCTTGTGGTGAAATCTATTCTCTTAGAAACTTTCAAATATACAATACAGTACTGTTAACTATAGTGACCATACTGTACACTTCATCCCCAGATCTCCTTTATCTTACAACTGGAAGCTTGTACCTTTTGACCTCATCCACTCATTTCTAATAGTCTCTACCCTGCAGGCTGTGGGAAATACCCAATCTATTCTCTATTCTATTTCATATACGAGTGAGATGACAGAGTATTTGTCTTTCTCTGTCTGACTTATTTCACTTAGATTAGAGCCCTCAAAATCCATCTAAGTTGTGCCATATGACAGGATAGCCTTACTTTTATGCCTGGGTAATATTCCACTTTATAAATAAAAAAAACAGGGAAATCTACAACCTAACTGTCCACATTTTCTTTATCTATTCATCCACAGATGAACATCTAGGTTGTTTCCATGTCCTGGCTATTTGCAAATAATGCTGTAATGAACATGAGGGTACAGAAATCTGAGATTCTCATTTTAATTCCTTTGGATGTAGATTCCCAGAAATGACATCGTTGGACCACATGGTTCAGTTCAGTTCAGTTCAGTCGCTCAGTCGTGTCCGACTCTTTGAGACCCCATACTTTTAATTTTTTGAAGAATATCCAAAATGTTTTCCATAATGGATGCGCCGATTTATATTCATACCAACAGTGGACATGGATTATTTTCTTTGTATCTCTTACCTTTTTGATAACAGTCATTCTAACAGGTATGGCTTAGATTTGCATTAGGGATACTGAGCACATTTTCATGTACCTGTTGCATGTCTTCCTTGGAAAAATGTCTATTCACATCTTCTATTTCTAAATTGGGTTGTTTGCTCCTAAGTTTATGAAGTCATTATACATTTTATATATTAATAACTTATCAGTGATAAGATATGCAAATATTTCTATCATTCAGTAGGTTTCTTTTTCATATTGTTGATTTTCCTTTGCTGGACAGAAATTTTTTAGATTGGGATAATTGATTATTTTTACTTTTGTTGTCAAACCCATAAAAGCACTGCCAAGACACGTCAAGGAGCTTACCTCCTATGTTTTCTGGTGTAATCCTCAAGTCTTTAATCCATTTTAATTTTTTTTTTCATTTTGAGTTAATCTTTATCTAATGTGTAAGACAGAATTCCAGTTTCATCCTTTGGCATTTGGTTGTCCAGTTTTCACGAACCTCCGCCTATAGCTCATCAGGACACTGTCTATCAGATCTAGTCCCTTAAATCTATTTCTCACTTTAACTGTATAATCATAAGGGATTTGATTTAGGTCATATCTGAATGGTCAAGTGATTTTCTCTACTTTCTTCCATTTAAGTCTGAATTTGGCAATAAGGAGTTCATGATCTGACACAGTCAGCTTCCAGTCTTGTTTTTGCTGACTGTATAGAGCTTCTCGATCTCTGGCTGCAAAGAATATAATCAATCTGACTTCAGTGTTGGCCATTTGGTGATGTCCATGTGTAGAGTCTTCTTTTGTGTTGTTGGAAGACGGTGTTGATCAAGACCATCCCCAAGATAAAGAAATGCAAAAAAGCAATATGGCTGTCTGAGGAGGCCTTAAAATAGCTGTGAAAAGGAGAAGCGAAAAGCAAAGGAAAAAAGGAATGATATACCCATTTGAATGCAGATTTCCAAAGAATAGCAAGGAGAGATAAGAAAGCCTTCCTCAGTGATCAGTGCAAAGAAATAGAGGAAAACAACAGAATGGGAAAGACTAGAGATCTCTTCAAGAAAATTAGAGATGGGCTCGATAAAGGACAGAAATGGTATGGACCTAACAAAAGCAGAAGATATTAAGAAGAGGTGGCAAGAATACACAGAAGTAACTGTACATAAAAGATCTTCACGACCAAGATAATCACGATGGTGTGACAACTCACTTAGAGCCAGACATCCTGGAATGAGAAGTCAAATGGGCCTTGACTCAAGTGGGCCTTCCATCACTACAAACAAAGCTAGTGGAGGTGATGGAATTCCAGTTGAGCTATTTCAAATCCTAAAAGATGATGTGAAAGTGCTGCATTCCATATGCCAGCAAATTTGGAAAACTCAGCAGTCCTTTTCACAGGACTGGAAAAGGTCAGTTTTCATTCCAATCCCAAAGAAAGGCAATGCCAAAGAATGCTCAAACTACCGCACAATTGCACTCATCTCAAATGCTAGTAAAGTAATGCTCAAAATTCTCCAAACCAGGCTTCAGCAATACGTGAACTTCCAGATGTTCAAGCAGGTTTTAGAAAAGGCAGAGGAACCAGAAATCAAATTGCCAACATCCACTGGATCATCGAAAAAGCAAGCGAGTTCCAGAAAAACATCTATTTCTGCTTTATGGACTAATCCAAAGCCTTTGACTGTGTGGATCACAATAATCTGTGGAAAATTCTGAAAGAGATGGGAATACCACACTACCTGACCTGCAGCTTGAGAAACCTGTACGCAGGTCAAGAAGCAACAGTTAGAACTGGACATGGAACAACAGACTGATTCCAAATAGGAAAAGGAGTATTTCAAGGCTCTATATTGTCACCCTGCTTATTTAACTTATATGCAGAGTACATCATGAGAAACGCTGGGCTGGAGGTAGCACAAGCTGGAATCAAGATTGCTAGGAGAAATATCAATAACCTCAGATATGCAAATGACACCACCCTTATGGCAGAAAGTGAATAAGAACTAAAGAGCCTCTTGATGAAAGTGAAAGAGTAGAGTGAAAAAGTTGGCTTAAAACTCAACATTCAGAAAACTAAGATCATGGCATCCGGTCCCATCACTTCATGGCAAATAGATGGAAGAACAGTGGAAACAGTGCCTCACTTTATTTTTTTGGGGTCCAAACTGCAGATGTTGACTGCAGCCATGAAATTAAAAGACACTTACTCCTTGGAAGGAAAGTTATGACTAACGTAGACAGCATATTAAAAACAGAGACATTACTTTGCCAACAAAGTTCTGTCTGAGTCAAGGGTATGGTTTTTCCAGTAGTCATGTATGGATGTGAGAATTGGACTATAAAGAAAGCTCAGTGCCAAAGAATTGATGCTTTTGAACTGTGGTGTTGGAGAAGACTCTTGAGAATCCCTTGGACTGCAAGGAGATAAAACCAGTCAATCCTAAAGGAAATCAGTCCTGAATATTCATTGGAAGGACTGATGTTGAAGCTGAAACTCTAATATTTTGGCCACCTGATGCAAAGAGTTGACTTATCTGAAAAGACACTGAGGCTGGGAAAGATGGAAGGAAGGCAGGAGGAGAAGGGGACGATAGAGGATGAGATACTTGGATGGCATCACCGACTCAATGGACACGTGTTTGAGTAAACTCCGGGAGTTAAGTGTTGGACAGGGAGGCCTGGCATGCTGCAGTCCATGGGTTCACAAAAAGTCAGACAGAACTGAGGGACTGAACTGAACTGAACATGGTCCAGTTTTCCCATCATTTACTGAAGAGATTATTTTTCCCTTGTTGTTATGCCTTGGCTCCTTTGTCAAGAAGTACTTGTCATGTATTTCAGCTGTACTTCTGGTTATTTTGTTCCATTGACTTATGTGTCTGTTTTTATGCTAAGAGTATATTGTTTTGAAAACTGTAAGTTTGGATTATAATCTAAAATCAGGAAATGTGATAACTTCAGCAATGCTCTTTCTCAAGACTGCTTCGGCTATTCAGTGTCTTCTGTGGTTCCATAAACATTTTAGAATTGTTTGTCTATTTCTGTAAGAAAATGCCATTGTCGTTTTGATAGCAATTGCATTCAATCTGTAGATCACTTTGGTCAGTATGGGCATTTTAACAAAATTGACTCTTCCAAACCATAAGCATGGTATATCTTTACCTTCGTCTGTGTCTTCTTCAATTTTTTTTTTCCTTATCAATATCATAGTTTTCAGTATACAGATCTTTCAACTTCCTTGGTTAAACTTATTCCTAGATATTTGATTCTATGAAATCTTTCATTCTTTCTATACATACTTAACCTCCTTTCCTATTTGTCGTCTTTGTTTCTAGGCGCTCCTTATACGTATTTCTTCTAGTTCACAAATTCTTTCTTAAGTTACATATAATTTGTTTCTCATGTCCAGAGAGTTTTATTTTTGTTTGATATTCATTTTTGGCATATGAGAAAATGTTCCTTACTTTTGTTTACTGAGCTCCATATCTGAAAGGAATTTTGTTATATTTTCCTCAACATTTTTAAGTTTTTAGTGGTACAAAGAGTTTCAGGATATCTTTTTTACCCATCTTGTTTCTTCTCCAATTATTCTTAACAGTCCTGGTGAGTCTCCTATGCCTTTATATTTTCTCTCATTTTATGTTTTTGGTCCATGCTTTGAGATCTTCAGTTTATTAATTTGGGTGAATACAGAAAAATAATAATTTAAAGAGGCAGAATGTTACCTTTGGTAGTCTACTTGAATTTCAGATGCACTTCCAATAAATAAAGTTGAAAGATTCCATCAAAATTTCCACACTAGTTCTATTTCATTGAGTACATAATTTGATTCTCTCTTATCTCTTGTCTCTGTCTTTTATGCCCCTTCAAATGAGTTGTTATCTCCTGTTTTCACAATGTTGCACTCAGATCCCCCTGGTGTGAATTTTATATGAAGTCCCTGTAGTTGTCGTAAGGCAAAGATCCCTCTATGCACACTGATCTTAAGTACGTAACTTATCATGGTGTAGGTCCTGAAGCCAGCATTCTAGCACTCCAATATCCTTTTACTTCCACAAGTTCAAGGACAAGGAAAATTCATCCCATCATTTCAGGTACCTCTTGCCATTCTGATGGTAACTTACATAGAAGTCAAAGTTAATATTCCTTGGAAGGGGAAGACAGAGGAGAGGAGAGAGAATGGAAGGCAGAGATCACTGAGATCAAGATTTGCTGCTTTTTCGTCTTTAACTTAGGCTACTAACATACTTCACGAGCTGTTTGTCAGTACCATGGGAGAGAAAAAACCCTCACAGACTGCCATTTTTACTCTACTGGTACCCCAGAAGAACATCAAGACTCATTTATACCTACCCAAGTAGCTACAAAAGCCAACATTTTGGTAGAAGAGAGCCAAGCTTGGAGTCTAGAGTAGATGAGAAGAAAGCTTTTTTTTTTTTATTCTTTTAACTGTTGTATCCCCAGAATCTGCACCAGTACTTTTTACTAACAGATAATAAACTGGACTAATTTCAACTAGTCCAAAAAAGAAAGAAGCTATTAGGTTAAACAACTGTCAACACGTAACAGGCAATTGCTAGAATGATCAACTAACAGATAGCATTTTGATTCATTTAACTACCAATAGTATACTTTTGAGTGAAATTGTCTTTTAGAATTCATCCAGAAGAAACAGTGTTTGAAGTTTAAGACATTAGACAAACATACTTGGTTGAGAAACTTTTATTTCCACAACAAATATTCAGTAACATGTACTTTAAAAGTTCTAAGCTAAAACTGTCATAGTTTTACTATGGCACTTTGATCATCTAGTTGAACCATTTGTCAGAATTCTGTCCTGAGAGTAACTGTAATTAAGCCATCTTCAGGAAGGACCAGTTTGGCTTTCTATTCAAGCACATATCAAACAGAAGGTTACTCAATTTTCTATGTCTTTTTATTTTGAAAATTCTTAAGATTTACAGAAAAGTTGAAAGGACAGTACAGAGAGGTCCCTTATATTACTTACCCAGCTTTCCCATAAGTTAACATACCTAATCATGATACATATGTCAAAACTAAGAATGAACACAGGTATAATATCATTTACTACAGACTTTATTTAGAATTTCATCATGACTTTTTTGTTTTCTGTTCAGTATCCAATTCAGAATACCACTGTACATTTAGACCTTTCTAGGCTTTAGTAGGTTCCCATCCATTGTGTTTCATGTCTTCTAACAGTTTTGAAGAGTACTGGTCAAGTATTCTGAAGAATGTCGCTCAACTGGGAGGCATCTGATGCTTTCTCATAATTAGACTGAGGTTATTTATTTCTTAGAAGAATACCAGAGAGATGAAGTGCCCTTCTCATCATATCGCAACAGGGAACATGCTATCAAAATGACATATGACTGGTGATGTTAATCTTATTCAATAGTGAAAAACTCAATCAGATTTCACTATTTTTTGGAAGTTAGCCAGTAAGTCCATCCCTCACTCAAGGAGAAGGGGTTAAAGTTCCATCATTAAATAGTGGGAGTAACTACATTTATTATTTGGAACAGACTTTTCAATTTTTATGAGATTCAGCTGACAAAGTATATGGATTATCTCCCAAGCTGTGTCCTAGGTACTTACATAAATCAAAAACTCAGTGCTAGTAGAGACGACCCCACCTAGACTTCAGTTTAGTTTCACCCACAGACACAATTTCGCTTCACTATAGAATGATACCCCCATACGCAAATGAGATGCTGACTTTGGGTAATATCTTATTTTTTAACAGTTTTAAAGATGTCTCTCTTAGGATTTTAGGTATATGAATTATGGCACCTATTTCCTGCTACTAATAGTGTTTTGTTTCAAATCCTGAAATGCTAGTAATGATTACATTATAGTAGAAACATCTCATTTATATTTTAATACCACTAGTGTTTCATATTTATATTTGGTGTCAGGTATGTAAGATATCGTAAGGAAGAAATATTCTATTTTTATCAAAAATGCACTTTAAATAATTAACCTTTTTGTTACTATTCAAATTAGCACATAGCAATATGCTGTGAACTGTTTATATTCATTACATAGTATATATTTTAATAATAAAGGCCAATGAGGGAAGCACTATGATTTTATTCATTTATAGGGATAAAAACTGAGATTCAAAGATGTTTCTAAAACCACTCAGAAAACACACGGCTAAGGTAAGATCCAAACCTAGGCAGTCCAACTTGAGAGCCAATGAACTACATGTATATTATTAATCAATTATATCTATTAACCATCAAGCTGTACATGCTTTAAGTGTTTTTTTCTTTTTACTACTAAATTTAACTTCATAATCACATTGATAGGAATTATTTAAACTGTGTAGGTAAGTATTTAAGCCTAGTCCTGCTCCATCATTCTGCAATAACTCATTTTAACTAATCAGTCATTGTTCTACTTAATCCAATTCCATTAATAATGTAATTCCTGAAAATTCTTTCAAGATTTTAAAGGCGCTTTTTAATTCAATGTTTGCAGTTTTTTAAACAATTTGTTCCTGAAAAATTGTTTCTATAACTAACATTAATATGATTAAAATATTAACATAATCTATATATACCTTCATTTCTACCAACTCCCCATTAGAAACCACTGTTCTTGATTTATTTCTTATGAATTCAACTAGACTTTCTCACTGCAAATTTAATAAGTACTATGTTCTCATGTTCTCTTCTTTAAACAAAAATAGCATCTATTAATAATACATATCCATCTTTACTATTTATTTTTAATCTTTTAACAATATAGTTGTTATATCTGTATTAGATAGAGACTTATCTCATTGGTCTTATAACTACATAGTACTACATTTAAAAAATAAACTATAACTTATTTGTTAACAAATTCCTCCATTAGTAGAAATTTAAGATTTCTCCTGCTGCTGCTGCTGCTAACTCACTTCAGTCGTGTCCGACTCTGTGTGACCCCATAGACGGCAGCCCACCAGGCTCCCCTGTCCCTGGGATTCTCCAGGCAAGAACACTGGAGTGGGTTGCCATTTCCTTCTCCAATGTGTAAAAGTGAAAAGTGAAAGTGAAGTCGCTCAGTCATGTCTGACTCGTAGCGACCCCATGGACTGCAGGCTACCAGGCTCCTCCATCCATGGGATTTCTCCTAATATTTACTATTATAAACAAAGAAAAAATGAATAACTCTGAACAGCTATCATTTCACATGCCTGCAACTGATGGAATTGTTAGGTTAAAAAGTACATGTATTTGTAATTTTGACAGACATCAACAAAAATAAACTGCACTCCATATGGGATTATACTAGTTTATGCTCTAGTTAGCAATGTGTGAGATGCTTGCTCTTTCCATGACCTTGCTAACACAGAAAGATGCTGAATTTTGAGATTTCTATTCATCTAATACATGAACAATGTGCTTAGTTTTAGATTATATTTCCCTTACTACAGGTAGAATTACATGAATATAAATTTACCTCCTTTTAAATACTGATGTGCCGCATGTACTTGCCTCTATAAATTGTTCACTTACATATATCCTTGCCTATTTTTCTACTGGGTTGTCTTATCAATTTCTAGAGAAAGCTCATCATGTAGATTCTTTTAACTTCCTCAGTTTCTATACTGATTAAGAAAATTATCACTGATTTCGTACATTCATTATATTTGCTCTTTCTTCAGTTGCTTAATGGTTAGCTAGCCATTTTTATTACAATTTTTTAAAATCAGATTTTTAAATGATTTTATGTCTTTTGAATCTTTAATTCCTACTTTCTAATTTATTATTTCTATTTATTGTAGTTCCTTATCTAACATTTATACTTTAATTCTTTTATTCTGTATTTCTTTTCTGTTGTTCCATAGCTATGATATTCCTCTAAGTACTTCTTTGGTGCTGCTGCTAAGTTGCTTCAGTCGTGTCCGACTCTGTGCGACCCCATAGATGGCAGCCCACCAGGCTCCTCTGATCCTAGGATTCTCCAGGCAAGAATATTGGAGTGGGTTGCCATTTCCTTCTCCAATGCATGCATGCATGCTAAGTCGCTTCCGTCGTGTACAACTATGTGCGACCCTATGGACAGCAGCCCTCCAGGCTCCTCTGTCCACAGGATTCTCCAGGCAAGAATACTGGAGTGGGTTGCCAGTTCCTTCTCCCAAGCACTTCTTTAGCTGTAATCAATGGGGTTTTGAAGTTATTTTCTAAAAATTCTGCAATTTTAGGGTACTTTCTCTTTGACACAAAAATTGTTTAATAAATTTTAAATGTCTAGGAAGAAGAAACTTTTTTTTTTTACTTTATTCCTATTTTCAATTTTGTTGCATTTTAACAAGAAAATCTTGACAGTTTTGTCTCTCTGTTTTGGATTTTTTCTTTGATGCCTACTATACCCTACCATGTCTGGCCTCCCTGGTGGCTCAGATGGTAAACAATTTGCCTGCAATGCAGGAGACCCGGGTTTGATCCTTGGGTTGGGAAGATCCCTGGAAAAGGGATGGCAACCCACTCCAGTATTCTTGCCTGGAGAATTGCATGGACAGAGGAGCCTGCCGACTACAGTCAATGGGGTGGCAAAGAGTCGGATGTGACTGAGACAAATACTTTAACTTTTACACAAAGTCAAATTTTCATTCATGTTCCATTACCTCTTGGAGTTACAGTCTTTCTTAATATGGTACCAACTTCAAGCTATATTAATTAGATTTATTGTATTATTTACATTACTCTTCCTTTTGCCTTTTTATGGACTGGGGTGAATTAGAGTTTGTTTTAATGTTTTAATTAGTGATTATTTCTCCTGTAATTTCTGTTTCATGAGTTTCAACTTTTAATATTATAAAGTATCTTTGTTTATATTGTTTATTGCTTTTTGGCTTGAATTCTAACTTGTCCAATTATAAGATCATGATTCCTGATTTTTTTCATTTGTATTTATGTATTACAGTTTTGGGTTTTCCAGGTGACACTAGTGATAAAGAACATGCTACCAATGCAAGAGACTTTAAGATATGCCAATTCAATTCCTGGGTCAGGAAGATCCCCTGGAAGATGGCATGGCAACCCACACCTTAGTTCTTGTCTAGAAACTCTCATGGTCAGAGGAGCCTGGTGGGCTATGGTCCATGGGGTCACAAAGAGTCGGACACGACTGAAAGGACTTGGCATGCATATGCCACATTTTATGCTTCTTGAATTTTATAGATTTTTTAAAAAACATCCATTATATGCATTGTTCTCAGATTTATACAGTATTTTTTAATATATTGACAGCATTACAGTTTTCCTTTTTTTCATTTTTTCTTTTCTTTTTCTTGGCTGCATGGCATTTGGGATCTCAGTTTCCCAACTAGGGATCAAACCTGTGCCCCCTACATTGGAAGCACAGGGTCTCAACCACTGGACTACCAGGGAAATCTTGATGAGCATTACAGTTTTAACTGCTCATCTCTGTTGTTATAAAGGAATAAGAAGTCCTTTATGTGCTTAGGCAGATGTATTTCTCAATGGGCAATGATAAAATCAGCATATTTACTCAAATTTTCCTCTCTCCTAAAGCATCAAATTTTATTCAATAGGCCTACATTTCTATTGTCAACTTACATGGATATCCTTTTACTCTTTGAACTTTGTCTACTTTCCTCCTTTCCCTAGTCCTTTCTCAATTCATTATAAGAGTAGAATTTCTACCTGATTAGGGCATACAAAAAGGAAATTCCAGTCTGTTAACCTCTAATTCAAACATTTGTTTTAGTCTCAGTTTTACTATTAAATTAATTCGGTGTTCATCAATAGTACTTGGCTGTAGTCTATCCAGTTAGTCCTAATTGGCTGAACTTAACTCCCAGTAATTTTCTCAAGAATTATTAAGAAAAACAGTTCCTTACACAGTTAAAAATTGTTTGGCAGCACACTTTTATGTAAAGGATACTTTGGCTTTCATTTTCTTTACTTGAGCACCTTATGGCTACTTCTTTACATTTTTTACTGATGGTTGTCATAGAGAAGCCTAAGCCCAGAGTAATTTTTTTTTCCTTTAACTTGTGAATGTTGAAAAAAGGACTTTAAAAAAAATTATATTTAAATCCAATAGTATACTTTCCTACAGACCATTTCAAGAAAAATTTTCCTGGTACACAGCATATATACCCTTCAATATGGATGGCAAGATATATATTAGAAGCTCGCTGAATTATAGCTTTAAAAACACTTGTTTAGTTACATTGTTCTGCTTTTCTTATTTGGAGACTCTATTTATGCCATTTATGCTTTTGGAATTTCTATGCCTTCTGTGTCAATCATTTCCTCTTTAATCCTCTGAACTCTTTTATATTCATCCATGCACATTATTTGCTTTGTTTTCATTTTTATCTTCCGTGTATCTTACTGTGCTATCCACAGAGTTTCTCTTCCTTGAGCATCTTCCAATTTCATTTTTGTGTGACAGTTTTTCCTTCCAATTTGTTTCAAAATTTTGTTAGCTCATGATTCAACATTTCAAAGTCATTCCATCATTTCTTCTAACTTCGTGAAATTCTGCTTTGGAGCTTCCCTTTCTCACAAGAAATTCTTTCTTATTTTTTAAACTTATGGTAAAAATTTTAACTATATTTATTGTGTACTTCATGGCAATATTTTCCAGTGACTATTCTTCATGTAATGGTTAGTTCTGCTTATCTTTTCCACATTTCTATGTTTTAAAATGTGTGTTTCTTGACAATTTTTAAGAGGTTGTATATAGGGAAGAAGCCTTTATTAATTATTCCCAATCAATTTCCTACTAACCAAAGTTAAATGAGTGAGCCATATCTCTTCAAGTTAAAACTGAATACGCTCTCACTCCTGGTATTCTATCACCTAGTAAACTTACAGTTTCTCAAGTACACATTACTCTTTTCTACAATCCTGGCTTTGTTGAACTATTCTCTAGACCTGTAATATCACTATTCTCTCTTAACTACTAATTTGTCACCAAAATGAAAATAATATTTACTTTTCTAGACTATTTAGTATGTTAGACATGTTTTATCTGAATGTTGTGAAATTTTCATTAGTGTTATTGATCACTCTCCACAATTCAAAATACCAAAAAAAATTAGCAATTCAAAAATTCTGAGAGGAACCCTACCCATCACTACTAAATGGCAGTATTTGGGCTCATTTGTATATAAAATGGATTTATACAAGATTATTCATGCACAGGACAACATAGTATGAAAAACATTCATTATTATCAGCAAGTGATTTTTTTTTTCTCAGAAAATGATTTTTAAAAGTATCTAAACTCTGGACTTTGGGGAAAAAAGGAATCCTGTAGGATCTTCAAATTACAATAAGCCTCAAAATTAGAAAATAACACAAACAGATATTAAATATTGACTTAGCTGTCAGCAAAACCTCAGTATACATATTTGCCTGTGTCAAGAAAGCTTTCATTGAAATCATATCCCCATGTCCTTTATTTTATTTGATGAAATACATTACATTATCCTTAAAAGAACAATATTTTCTTTCCAGCATGCAATAGGTATGAATTAGTTAAGTGTGATAAACTATTGTTAACAAAACATTCTTTTATAAAATGTTTTTCCTTTTACCACAAAAAAGTTATTACTTTTCATTATAACATCATTCCAATCAAATTTATGTGTTACTAAACCAGTAAAAACATATTTCAGTAGAAATTTCTATAATTCATTATGGAAAACATCAACTTACTTGTGACCTAAATGCTTCAGAAAATATCCCAGAACCTTCAGAGCTTGAACCCAAATACTTTCACTTTTAGAGGCCAATAATTTGTAGATTACCCTAAAATATATAGAAATAAATGATCTTTTGAGCACTTCTGAATATTAAAAATATAAGTACTATATACTTTACAAGGAAATTATAAATGTATAAAACATAAAAATCTCAGAATTTTAAATTCGTTGAAAACTAGCATATTAGTTTTCTTTATATTTGAACTTCAAATACATACTCAAAAAGACAAAGCAATTTTGGCTGTTCGTAAGTAATGCCTCCCAGCACACTGAATATAATTTTCAATTTTAAGACTCACGCTCACAGTTAAGCCACATTTCTACTTCTGTTAGAATTCCCCTGACATTTGTACATAATGACCTTTTATCCTGGTATGGCTAATTGGACGATGGGAGTACATACCTGCTCAATTATTTTTCTTTTCTGAAAATTTGGAATAAGTTCTGAGAAACAATAGCTAATCTTTGTTGGGTTCTTAAATTAGGAAATTATTTAGAACAGAAACTGTAGGACAGCCTTGCTCTCTTCAGAAAGGTGAGTCTATATACAGATGAATAAAGCAGCTATACTGGAAGTAGCAGAAAAAGCAAACTTGTTTCCTCAAAGAGTTTCAATTCTTGGTTCCTACACAAATGTGTTCTACAACAAACTAACACATGACCTAACTTACAATCCCTTCAAATAATATTTATATGTACTTCAGAAATTTTATCTCATTTTTTTTTCCAAAAAATAAATATTTTTTTCTGTAAAGTGTGTGCATACTTAGTTGCTCAGTTCTGTTCGACCCGACTGTTGCAAAGTATAATTTTCCTATCTTTTCAGGGACAGTAACAGAGAAAAACAAATAACTGAAAGTTAGTAACATCTATTTTATGTTTAACATAGCTTATACTATTAAAAACAAAATAATATATTGTTGATAATACTGTCTTATTACTCTACTGAAGAATAGATGATGAGAAGAGTGATTACTTCCTTCAGAAGATAGTTTTTTAGAAAAGCCTCAAGTTATTAGCATTAGTCACTCAGTTGTATCCGACTCTTTTGCAACCCCATGGACTGTATGTAGCCTGCCAGGTTACTCTGTCCATAGGATTCTCCAGGCAATAATACTGGAGTGGGTTGTCACTCCAATTCTTGCCATTCAAGTTCTTAAATGAACATAAATTTACACTAAAATATACTTTCAGAATTATTAAGGACCAACATCAGTAACGAAAAAAAAAAAAGGACAAGTATGAGAACAGAAAAGTTATTATTTTATCATTGTTGTTTTAGTCACTAAGTCATGTCCAACTCTTTTGTGACCCGATGGACTGTATGCAGCCTGCCAGGTTCCTCTGTCCATGAGATTTCCCAGAAAAGAACACTGGAGTGAGCTGCCACTTCCTACTTCAGGGGATCTTTCTGACCCATGGATCAAACCTGCCTCAGATGCACTGGCAGGTGAATTCTTTCCAGCTGAGTCAACTGGGAAGCCCATAGAAACATTATACATGTCAAAAAAAAAATATTCAGGGAATCATAAAAAGAACATTCAACAGCAAAAATAATCTTGAAAACAAAAGTAAAACCTCACAGCATAAAAATGTAACTGTACTCAAATATGTAATCAGAAACCCCACAGAATTCCTTATCTCTAGAAATAACTTTGAGTTTAAGGGATAAAAAGTTATAAATACACCAGAGATCAACAGAAATTATGATTTAACATTTGAAACATGAAAGATCTAAGACCATCAGTGGGAGAGGGCAAGGGTGGGATGATTTGGGAGAATGGCATTGAAACATGTATATTATCATATGTGAAATGAATCGCCAGTCCAGGTTCAATGCGTGATAAAGGATGCTTGGGGCTGGTGTACTGGGATGAACCAGAGGAATGGGATGGGAAGGGAGGTGGGAGGGGGGTTCAAGATGGGGAACACATGTACACCCGGGGCAGATTCATGTCAATGTATGGCAAAACCAATACAATAATGTAAAATAATAATAATAATAATAAATAAATACAAAAAAAATGAAAGATCTAAGACCATCAGACATCTATGCTACAAAGGATTTTTTTTACAACCAAGTAGTTATTTAAAATATAATATGAAGAATGAATAGGAAATTTACTAACGATTCGGTTAATGACTGTTTACTTACAAAATAAGATAGGTGAATTCTAGTTAATTTGCTCTAGCCTACTATATCGGAGAAGGCAATGGCAAGCCACTCCAGTACTATTGCCTAGAAAATCCCATGGATGGAGGAGCCTGGTAGGCTGTAGTCCATGGGGTCACTAAGGGTCGGACACGACTGAGCGACTTCACTTTCACTTTCACACATTGGAGAAGGAAATGGCAACCCACTCCAGTGTTCTTGCCTGGAGAATCCCAGGGACAGGGGAGCCTGGTGGGCTTCCGTCTATGGGGTCACAGAGTCGGACACGACTGAAGTGACTTAGCAGCAGCAGCAGCCTACTATATTCAGCCAGAAAATGATGTAAAAAAGAAACTGTCTATTCTTTTCTTTAAAGATTTTGAGATACAAAAATATTACATTTTTTGATGTTCAGTTCACTGTTGTATTACCACAAGTTTTCTTTAAGCCCAGTTTAATATTATCACTATTAAATTAAGTGCAATCTTTGTGTTCACTTCTTAGCATGTATGAATTATAATTAATCAAAAATTTCCCCATATATAACTGTTAGCCTTTAGTTCCTATCTTCTAGGGAACAGAATTTAAAATTTTATATCTAATATGTCTATTTTTTCCATATTTTAAACCAGAACCTACATTCTCCACATTCTTTTTAAAATGAAAAACTAAAGTAGCAAATTTTTCATCTTTGTGATTGTTTTTAACATACTGGTAACAAACAATGTGACATGTTCAGCTGTAATCAACTATGAGAAACATGATTGTACCATATGAAATTGCTATTATTAGGTAAAATCACTTAAGTTTCAGCAATTTCATAGAATTCAACCTCACAGTAAAATATTCTTGTAGTTGTTACTAATGAAATGTATAATCCTATTATTCAAATAGATTGGAAACCCCAAGGGTTGTAAACTCCATGGTAAGAGTGATGTTACAAGCTGGATATCCACACAGAAATAAAGTGATGGCTTCTCTAACCTGAAAAGGAAATCCTTCAAGATTATAAAGTTGTTATTTGCTGATATAAATGACCGAGTAAAAGAAGCACTAATAATATAGTCTCTTGACAGTTATTAATATATTATTTCCAAACTCTTTTTATAACCTGTGAAAGCTCACTGAGTTACATGTGGCATAACCTAGATTTCTTATTTATACAAATAACTCAGATTCCAGAAAAAATGAGAGAATCCCTAACCGGCTAGGTTATAGGTTTAAAGTACTTAAGAATACTAACCAAGAAACTGCTTTACTCCTATCTACACAATTACTTTACAATCAACATTACTAAAGTTTTCAAATTCCTCAGTTTTGGATTCTTATTCAAAAACACTTCATCCCCATCTTCCCATCACATTGCCATTGTCCTAGCTCATCATCCCTAATACTTATGAATAAAATAATTTCTCTACTGGTCTTGCTACATTAGTTTTATCCCTTTCCAACTCATTTTCCACATTGCTCCTTGGAAAAATAGAAATCAGCAAATCATTTCTATATTCAAAATTCTTTAGTTTTCATCACCAACAGAAAAAATTTAAAGTTCTTACCATTAAATGGATCTTTCAACCTGGCCACTCTCTTACCTCTTAAGCCTAAGCTTATAAAATTTTCTAGAAATCTCTTTAGCTGAAATATACCATGCCCACTAGTCTTTTTGTCAAAAAATTTGCTCTTTCAACTACTTGAAATGTCTTTACTACAGCAACAAAATAATTACTCTTTTTTGAGACTTGAGACCCATTTTCTATATATTTCATCAGTTTCCTGGGTATTAGGAGGATTAATGACAGCTTTCTCCACCTATTCCCCGCTTCTTATGTGTAAGATTTTTCTATATGTACTCAAAAGTTAATTGAATAGGATTATTCTGGGAAGCATACCTGTACTCAATTAAACTCTACTAATGATACTTATATTCATACCTTATTCCATTTCTTTGATCAAATGCTGGTATCATTGATGCCGGGTGTTCTGACATTAAAGCCACTAGTAGCTGTAACACATCATGAATATTTTCATCCTGCATAATAAGGATCAATGTTTGTTCAATTATAAATGTTTTTTAATGCACTGAATAAAATTGTTAAAATGGAAGACCCAGATCATATCCTACCTCATGCATTGTAAGCAGGTAATTTAATATACTCTGAAGTTCATCTTCCTTGACCCCTCGATCCTAATTTAAAATATATATATTTAAATCTAAAATTAAAACTTTAATTAAAGACATACATCAAAGTAATCATTTTAAAATAAAATATAAACTACTTAAAAGAAATGATGCTTTAATTATAATACTCAGATACTTCATAACCCATAGGCTATATCAAATCAAGTTAAATAAGTAAATACTTAGAAAAGTGTATTTATTTGTCTAAAATTGCTAATATTTGATTGAATTCACTATCAAAAATTATTATATTTTCTTCAACTAAGTATATTTAATCACTATTTTCTAATTCCATCTTCTTTTCTTAATGCAAATTATAGTAAGACTTTACAATATCAATTATTGTGTATTTTACCTTTATTTTCTATATATCTTAATCTTTTAAAAATCCTATTGTGATAAAATATATAACATATGACTTCTCAAACAGAAACACAGATCATTTTCTAGAATAAAATCTTCATGCTCAATTTTCATGCACATGTTCCTCGTCCATTTTTGCTACATCCCTTAGTATGGAGGCTTTCAGAGAATATTTAACACAAAATTTAATGCAAAGTGAAGTTCAACAAGAGTTAATACTAAGATTTACAGATTATTGAAAGTAATTCATGAATTTAAGGTAGTTATTACTGATTTTACAATATTGATTTAAACTCTGGCAAAAATTCTATTCACTTAATATACTGTAATTATGAATTATGTAAAGCTGTTTTACCTTTAGTATAAGCTGTTTCAGGAAAAGTAACATAAATGCCCGCAGTGATATAATTTCTTTTTGTGATGGCCGGGGACCATCTAGAATAAAACAGAAATCAGAGAAAAAAAACAACTCCCTCATTTTTATTATTTAATAATAAGCTTAATGAAATTGTGTTGTGATATTATGGAAAATTTAAGTTATAGAAATTGTAATTATAATATAAATTAGTAGTAATTCTGTACAGTTTCAACAATAAAGAATATAAAGTTTCAGATTTTGGCGATATCAAATTGCTTACTAATGTCAGATTTGGGGGAAAATTTTTTTTAAATTATAATATATTATTATTCATTGATAAATTATAACATCATGTCTTACATGGGTACAGTTCCCTACTTTTATTAACTTAATAAATTTCCTTTTCTCCCTCAAATCAACGTTTTCCCAATATTTCTTCATCCAATTTCTTTCCCAATTTCATCACCATGCAAAACTTACACAGGTAAATATTGTACTTACCTAAACCTTTGGGTGTAATGCCACTACTGTCAGCAGGATTAATGACCCAGTAGTAATATTTTAGTGTATGCATAAGCTGTAATACTGTTCCTACTCTGCGTATGGTGGTGTAAATGGTAGCAGTTCCAATAAATTCAGCAGACAAATAAGTGTATAGGGAAAGCTGAACCTAGTACAGAATATTAACAAAGCATTAAAATAAATTTAAAATGCCTCAAGTGTTTACATTAAAAATACACATTCTATTCTAACTTAAATATAAATCTATATAAAGGCTGAGAAAGAATCATCTATTATGAGGTTAAAAATAATTATTAAGTGTTATTTATATCATAAAGATAATCTGCAATCAACACATTCTAATAAAATTTATTTTACTAAAGGTAATCTAATAGCTCTTAAAAATAAAATAATTTAAATTAACTAAATAATTCTACTGAGATTACACCTGATAGGAAAATCAAATTATTTAAAAAGCCAGCTAGACTAAAGCCCTTAATCAAAGTACAATGTAGCAGTTGAAAGGAACAGAATATCAGTCAGCTATATCATATTTAGAAAAATTATACATTGTTGTCATAGACCCTAAAAGTTCATGTAATTTCAAATTTTCTTAACCTGTTGTCACAGTATCAGAATCTAACATGTAAGTATAAAGATGACAAGTTTAACCCCCCCTGTTTAAAGAATGAACAAACACCAGGTTTGACTTTACCACAATAATTAAAAAGACAAATGATAAAAAAAGAGAACTTTGAAGTTATGTGGGAGACTTGAAAATTATAAAAGGCAGCTCAAAAGATCCCTTGATTTCTACTAGAATAAAAGAGAGCTAAATTCAGGTATGCAAAATAATAAAAATGTTAAGCTGATATAGAAAAATTATGAATAAATTTCTTTTAGAACAAATATTTTTGCATATCACGATATCATGATAAAAAAATCTATGCTCAAATAGAAGGAATTTTCCAGCCACAATGATGACAATTATTGTGATATAATTAGTTATCTGGTACTTTTTCTTTTCCTAATCTTAACAATCATTGTACCAGATCTTCTTTCTTCGAAAGGTTATAAGTCATTATCTAATGACTTTAGAATGCATTTATTACATCAAGCCTAATAGTTTAATATTTTTAGCAATGATTTTTCAAGAGCTCCTTTTACATTCTGAATTTTTTTGATCACTATTTTCTCCAACTTTTTATTTTGAAAACTTCCAAATAAAATAAGTTATGTAACTACCATAAAAGATTTACCAACTGTTAATATTATTCCACATCTGCTTCCTTTATTCCTGTTATATTATACATATAGATGTATAAATATATTTTGATAAAACTTTTTTTGATGAAATGTTTGAAAGGAGGTTGCTGGCATTCAGACACTTCACCACCAAATATTTCAATGTGAATCTCCTAAGAATAAGGCCATTCTCCTACATAGAACATAATACAATTCCTCCACTCAGTAAATTTAACATTTATGCAATACTAATATCTGAATCGGGGCTCATATTCAATGTTTCCCTCTTATTCCAATAGTCTGATATTGTAAAATAACTCCTAATCTATCATTTATTTATTAACATCATCTATGGAGATCATTTAACAAAATCCTTAATTTTGATATTATCAAATGTATTACTTAACCCCCTAAAAAGAGAGGTTTGGTAGGTCTTAATTAAGAAACTTTTGGCTATCATCAAACTGTAAAGATATCTTTCAACAATTTCTCCTATAAGCTTTGTAGTTTTACCTCTCAAATTTTGGTCTTAAATCTAAGTGGGTTTCACCTTTAATAGGTTAAGAAATAGTTTTGATATTGTTTTAGCAACCATCACCACTACCTAGTTCCAGAACTTTCTCATCACCCCATTAAAAAAATACAATTTTTAAGTACAGTTCCACTTATTTTAATATTTGAGTTATTAACCTTTTTGATTTTAATACTGCCTAATATGACTGCTTCAAACTGACTATAACATAAATTGAAAAATTTCATTTTCTACTCAATAGTTTATATCCAATAACTATATATTTATAATTTACAATATTAAAATAAAATAACTGAAGTTAAACAGTATACCTTTGCAGGTGTATGTATCCAGATGGCTGGGTTGAATAAAATGTGATCACAAAGCTGCTTCAGCAAAGGTGCTCCATGAGATAAACCATCAAGGTATTTTGCAAATGATAAAAATTGCTCCAGGACAGCTCTAGTTATATGAACTCTTGATGACTAAAGAAAGAAAGCAGAAATTCAAGCTCATGCTTTTCATTTAGTATTCAGGAAATATGCATGTTTGCCAGGTATGCTTCTTGGCACTGTGGAAAGAGTAGTTAACAAAACTTCAAAAAATAAAAATAAAAAACTTATATTCCAATAAAAGAGAAAACAAGGACATCCAATAAACTTAAAAAGGTAAAACATGGAACATGATAAACATAACAAGTGTATGAAAAGTATGAAAAAAGAACATGAAGTGAATGGAAAATGTGTGGAAGGGTGGTTTAAAGAGATTTTACTGAGAAGGTAACAGTTAACTAATTTGAAGTATAAGGCTACCAGGCTAGCAATGATTTTGCATGAGTAGGCTGTGTGACAAAACACCAACAGAGAGATCAGCAACAGTCTGACAAAATTCAAGCCAAACCTTAGAACATAACTTTAGATGAAAACTTCGTAAGATGGAAGAAATAATCCTAAAAAAATTAACTGTTATTGCAAGGGGGAAGGGAGACAAAGACAAATATATATTTGAGTTACAAAAAAGCAGATTGGTCACTCATTTTAAAGTGAACTTCAATACAAAAAATAATACTACTTTAAAATTCTAAACTATTTTAATCATGGATGGGGAATAAAATTAAAATAACAGAGCAATAGTCAGAACCTGTCTTACAGAGATCAGATTTTAGCCTATAAAAGTTGTCATGTGTTTATAAAAACATTTAAGTGATATAAAATCAGATTGACCACTATGAACACATTCATTTGAGGAACTAATTCATAATCTGGAAACAAGATTTTAACTTCTCCACCTAATTAAAAGATATGCTTAGAAGCATCAGGTGGGGCCTTTAACATTACTTACAAAAAAAAAAAAAAAGAAGTTACTTTGTTCTTCATAGCAATTAATCCTGTTGGTTAGCTTTTTTTAATCCTAAAATTTATCTTCAGGACACATTTTTCTACAATTGTGCTTTTTTATTGGCCACACAAAATCCTACCTGGCATAAAATGGAAGTTCTCTTCAATAGCATGTGACCTTTACCTATAAGTATGCAGTACTTATTCCTTCTACCTTGGATAACTGTTATTTACATACCTTTCTTTCCTGATATTAAAAAAGGATACTATCTTATTCATCTTTTAACTGTCTGGAACCTGCCATAATTCTTCACTAAATGTTTAACTGAATTCATGTCAAATTCAAGAACAGAGTAAGAAGAGAACAGGTAAGACAACACACTGATCAGAAGAGGATAGAAAGATATCCAATTTTGTTTTAATGTTTTAACTAAGATAGATTGAAAATATTTTTAAATTATGATATTTGCTTTCATTTTGTCAAGGAAAGCTATTTTAAAAAGAGATTTATTCTTGGATAATTTATAGTTAGTTCCTTAGTCACTCAGTCGTGTCCGACTCTGCGACCCCATGGACTGTATCCCACCAGGATCCTCTGTCCATGGAATTTTCAAGGCAAAAATACGAAGTGAGTTGCCATTTCCTACTCCAAGACAATTTATAGTTATAAATCTGTAAAATGCAAGCTTTGAACTTTAAACTATATGATGTTACTTTTGTGTGGTAACTGAATACATAGTTTGCAAGAAGTGCTATATAAGGGGTGAATAAACACATTTGGAAGCATAATCTGGGAAGCGAGAAAAAACTATTTTATTATAATATCTACTCCAAAAGTTATTAAGCCAAATAAGAGTGATGAATGTTACAGAGAGAAATTGCTATGCAGTAAAAAGAGGTCTTCCCCACACTTAGAGCAGCCCACAATGAAATGGATTGCTAGAAATGTTTTGAAAGAACCTCTTCTATCTCTCTCTCTCTATATATACATATATATATAAAACATGCATCATATATCAAGCAAACTGTAAATTGTGGGAAATTATTTAAATTAGTAGAGATGTATCATAAAGTAGTTGATTTTCATTACCCATTGAGCTCCTTATGGACACCAAGATCTATCATTTATGTGTATTATTGTTGCTGTCAGAGAGAGAGTATCAACTTTTTCACAACATTAAGTTCAAAGGAGACCAAGACCTAAGCTGATGAGTCAAACTGGAGGGAAGGATCTTCTTCAGTAATTGGGAGAAAAGAGCTCTCTCCACTTGGATGTGAAGGCTTATAGCACCAAGTCGACCCAGCAACTCTATGACCACAAAGAATAATAGCTACAGCACAAAAGAATAACTGTAGGTAGCAGTAGAGAGATAGAGAAAAACCTGGTCTCCGATGACATACATAATTAAGACTTAAGACAAGCTATCCCTGAAGCCCAACTTACTGGATATGTTTTCCTGGCTGTAATGATCTATTTTCCAACCTTCCCCATCCTATTTCTATGCTTCCAGTGGGTTTGGCTAGTTGGAGACTCCAGCAGGAAATTAAAGGATAGGAAGAAAATGAAGTCTGGGACATTTATCTCCCTGGCTTCACCCCTTCAGGTCAATACATCATATTCCTTTATTAAAGGTCAAACTCTAGTAAGGTATACTTCTCCTATACTTAAAATATCTTTCTGAGTTGTGTTTTAAACATACATTCCTCTCATCTCTTCAAATTTTGATGATTTCCTTTAATAATGCACAGAAATCTTTTAAAGAGCCTTGTATTAAATGCTTTCAATAATCAAGTTTGAGCACAGCATCTGTTTCCTAACAAGACAACTGATAAGCCACCTAGCACTAGACTTCCAGTTACACTAGCAAGCATATTCCCTTAATGTTTAAGATAATTAATCAAATTCTTATTAACCACAATAAAAATACTGAATACATCAAATTTCCTCTAAGTTTTTTTTTCAAATTCATATTTTGCCAAATAAAACAAAAATACCTTAAAAGTTTTTCATGATATAGTCTAAACGTAACGAATAAGATGGCCTCCCATTAGACTATCTTCTTTAATAATTAACTTGTATCTTCCAAAACAAGGAGATAAAGCTCAGTGACAGTTAACCATTAACTTGTTATCAGTTGATAAATAAAAAGGGAACTTTATTATCTACACTACTCACCTAACAGATGATTATTTAAAAATAAAACAGGTGAACATTAATCTAAGGAAAAAAAAAGTTATTTATTCTTTTACCCTGATGCTGGGAAAGACAACACAAAAGGAGAAGAGGGTGGCAGAGGATGAGATGGTTAGATAGCATCACTGACTCAATGGATATGAATCTGAGCAAACTCTGGGAGATAGTAAAGGACAGCGAAGCCCGGACTGCTGCAGTCTATGGGGTCACAAACAGGTGGATACAACTTAGTGACTGAACAATGACAACAATTCTTTTATGTAATCAGATAAATACATAAGCCCTTTTCATTTATTTAATTCAACAAATATGTATAAAAGAAGACATATTTTTAGGTGGACATATAGCAATAAGGTACGGAAAATGTTGTCCTTGTTTTCATGAAGCTGAGGCATACACTATAGCAGAAGGAAGCAGAAAAAAAAAAAAAAAAGCCAGACTGGTGCTATAAAAATTAAGCAGAGAAATAATCATTGATGGTTAGCAAAGGAGTACTATTCTATTCAGAGTTATCAGGGAAGACTTCTCTGAAAAGTGTCACAAGCAAAATCCTAAATGAAGTGTAGAATCAATCCATCTGGATATCTACAGAATTACCAAAGCAATGTGAAAAAGAAAATGCAAAAGTCCTGTGAAGAGCTCATGCTTACTGTTTTAGTTTTTAAGAGAAAGGTCTGCAAAGAGGCCTTCATACGGTCAGTGTGGCTGCGACAGAGAAAGAAAGAATGAGAGTGGTAAGGGATATATCAGAGGTAAGAGACTTATGAATTTACTTTGAGAAGGATGGATTAGAATGACCTGGCATGTTCTCAAGACTAATCTGACTGCAAGCAAAGAATGGACTGAGGGTAACTAGTGGTGAACAATGATGACAGTGTGAATAAAAATGGGCATAGAAACAAGTAGAGTAATATTAGTAAGTAGCAACTAGTCACTGATTCTCGATATGTTTTGATACTAAAACAACACAATATGCTGCCAGAAGGAATTTTGTGTGTGAAAAAGAGTCAAAAAGAATTAACATTTTTTATCTGAACTACTTGTTGAAGGGCAATACTGCTAACTGAGAAAGAGAAAAGGACAAAAGATTTGAAAGGAAAATAAAAGGTAACAGTTTGGATAATTTAAATCTGTGAAGCTTATTAAGCATCTAAGTGAAATCGGATTCAAGGGAGAGGCTGGTAGTTGTGGATATACATTTGAGAACAAGTATCTGCAATATAAGGAAAGCTAAGGGAACCCTGAGCTCATAAGGGAACCCTGAGCTCAATTAGAGTAAAGTGTAAACAGAAAAGTGAAAAGATTTCTAGGATTAAGCAGGAGGACACCACAGGCTTTAAAGTTTAGGAAGAAAAAGGACTAGGAGAGAATTCAAGGAGGCCAAGGAGGTAAGAAGAAAGCAAAGACATAATGTTGTTACAAAATATAATTGAACAAAGCAGTTCAAGAAGGAAAGAATGTTAAACTAAAATATCATTAAGTCAAATAAGAGGAAGACTTGACACTGATATAAGCCATTTTAAGAGAAGCATAAGGATTAGAATGGTAATGGATCTATGACTACATAGGATTAAAGGAATATAAAAATATTTAATTGAAAATCAACTAATGTAACTCAGTAAAGTAAGAAAAAAATGTAGAAAAATCATAATTATCTCAAAGATAATTATTTGAGCATTTGATTAATTAATGATTAATTAATTAATGATTAAGAGTGTGAAAAGGCAAGTCACAGAGGAAGAGTTATTATTGATGCATATCCAGTAAGGACTCATATCCAAGATATATACAGAATTCCCATGAATCAATAAGAAAATGACCAACAATTCTAATGACAAAGGGGAAATACTCTGAATAGTTATTTAGCAAAAGAGCACAACTTAAAGGACAACAAACATGTGAAAATGCTCAACTTAATTTGTAATCAAGGAAATGTATATTAAGACATAAAGTGATCCACAGAATAGAAGACTATCTTTGCAAATCATATATCTAATAAAGGATTAGCATATAGAATAAAAATTTCCTATAATTCAGTAATAAAAAGAAATACAGTTTTTAAAAATGGTCTTTGTAATAAACATTTCTCAAAAAATACACAAATGCTCAACATTATTTAGACATCACAGAAATGCAAATACAAAAGTGATAAAACATTTCACATCCACTATGATGGCTAGAATACTAAAAAAAAAATCAGATAATAACAAAGGCTTCCAAGGTTGTGAAAAGACTAGAAACCTCATACACTGCTGAGGGACTGTAAAATGATGGAGCTATTATTATTAGTCTAATGTTCTTTTTATTCGATTTGAAGACTTTTCACAATATTTCTAGTTTTAAGTGTACAAGTGAATGCTCACTTTAAAATTATGCTAATAAACCCTCAGTAAATCGATTAAGTATATGTAAGAGGTAGTTCCTGATAGTAATCATGTCACATACAGCAGTGTCACAAAGGTATTTCATAATATCTAACTCATGTAAAATATAATTTAACACAAGTCTTGTAAACAACTCTTAATACTTCAGACATAGGAAAAGAGCATTCTATGATTTAAAATAACTAAATAGACTTAATGAAAACCTTAATAAACTTACTGAAAAAATTATCTGACTAAAAAATGCTGCTTATGATCTCTTTTATAATTTATTATTCCTCTATCCTTCAAGAAAGAAAAGTACTTATTTCAAAGAAGACAGAAGAATTTCAAATGTAGATCTGAGGTTAAAAAAGTATTTCCAAAAGACCTCTAAATTTTATTTCTCAAGAGAAAAATAAGTTTATTTCTCTTAGTTCAGGTTTCACCTCTATCATTTTCTTGGATAGTTCCATTTACAAAGCATCTGAGTATCATATGAATGTTAATGATTAACTCATAAGAAGAGTTTTGGGAGCACTAATGATGGTGGTAGATAATTCTTAATGAAAGAAAAACACTTATTTATGAAATATCACTTTACTGTTTGAAGGAAATCACATAATACAATCAAACTCTTGTGAGACCATTATCAGAAACTCAGCACTCATTGCCATCATAGTATAGTTGTAACTAAAGCAAAGGTCATTAAAAAAGCAGGGCATAAATGACACAAATAGGAAGAATTAAAGTGATCCAGTTTGCACTGTTTACACTATGCACTGATTAGGAAAAAATGCTACTTTAAACATTCAAATATATTAAAATCAGGGACAAAGCAAAAACTAATATTTCTACTGCTACCAAATATAGGTTTTTGTTTGTTACCTTAAAACTGAGAAAGAAAGCAAAAAGTAAATCCACTTAAAACTAAAATTGATAAAATGTGTAAGAACTTGGTTTGAACACAAAAGACAGCAAAGAATCAATTAGAAAAATAATTAAGAGAAACATTTCTAAATTTAAAGAAAAGCAGATGAAATAATTTTTCTTTAGTTTCTATTTTTACTCAAAATTTCATTATTATATAGATTTCTAACAACCAATTTAGTGTCTGTACATACATTCAAGTATATAACTTAAAAATATTTGTGAATTAACCAAATATGTGACCTCTGCACTCAATGTAAAGGGGAAACTACAGGAAAAAAGTATAATTAGTGACTGTCAGTGGTCCATCTCTATAAAACCATCAATACATTTCACTTACCTTTTCAAGTAAGTAGCCAATGACTAAAAAGCCTTTTCCACCCAGCATCTGCTCTTGCATGGCTACTGAACTTTTAAGTAGTTCAACCAGGAATGCCAAAAGAGTAGCACTGCATGTAAAGTACAGATAATTCCATTATGTCACTATCAAATATTGATCATAAACACAGTGATCCATTTTATTAATCTAAAAGGTTACAATCATATTCAACTTTAATCTATTTGCTGTTATCTTAGGTAAGAATATTTCTCACAAGCATGAAAAAAATAAGGTTTTATCTTTTTAAAATTAAACATTATATAGAAACATAACTATGGAGATATTTTATATTCCAAGGTAAAATATCTAAGTTTATCTTTATACATATATATTCCCTGAAGTAAATCTTATATAAGAAATACACTTCTCCACAATAAAGACTATCATAATATTCTTTTGAAGCCCATGCTCTCTTAGAAAATTTAAAATATTTTAACAATACTGTTTTGGTCACCTCTTTTTTTTTAAACAAACTTTTCATTTAGACCTATTTTTCAAAAAAACTTATATATAAATACACATATATTAGAATATCCAGAGAAATATGCAACATATTACTTATGTCCCATATATGCCCTCAGGAAAACTCATGAGAGCAAAGAAAAGAAGATGATTTATGTCATACTGAAATAAAAAGTGACAACTGATTACACAATGTATACACAAATACATAAAAGCACAAAAAGATATGTGCCAGACAAAGATAATGTACTTGGTATGTCTGTGGAATGAAGGAAGAAACAAAAGAAAAGTAAATGATTGCATTACATTAAGCTTTGTTAATGTATTACTTCACAAAATTACACAAACAATTTTCAAATCAGCAGCACTGATACATGGCAGTATTCCTAATCAAGACAATATATACTCTTCATAATATATCTTTGTTGTAGTTTATAACAATAAATAACTCCAAGCAAACTTTATCAATATTTAAAATAATATACACTTACACTGGTTTATAATATATCCCAAATTGTATATTTACATTCATATAAATTTCTAAATATATTTTAGATTCACAATTACTCATTTCTACATGAAATTAAGAAAATTTGGTAATGAGGAAAATTTGAAAACATAAAAGGAACTAAAGTTATTCTATTTTCTGAAGTTACTCTAGTTCTTCAGGTTTCTATAGGATTGACATCACATTTCTCTGATAATGCGTCTTTTTTTGTTCAAATCAGAAATATTCTCATAAAAAAGAGTCAAGAGAAAATTAGCATCATTATTATCACTAAAAAAATCGATAGTTTAATGGAAAGGCTGATATAAGCTAGATAGTATATATTAAATATTTTAAATAAAATACTTTGTTACAAGAAATTAAAATTCAGTTACATTAACTGGCCCTCTATCTTTAAACCACATAAAAGAAAATAGTAAACTAGTATTGCAAATCACTGATTCTTGTACTTTGTCCTAAAGTCAAAGATAGATATTCATAAGAAGAACACAAATAGCAAGGAATCCCCTGGGATTTTATTGTTTTAATGTTTCTGTAAAGAACACCTATAAGCAATCTAGTCCATTTTACATGAATTTTATCTATAGTCAAAGCCACTTCACAAATAACTGCTTAAGCACTAGCACACATAATAGGTCTGCCTAAGTGTCTGAAAAACAAATAAAACTATTGCATAGAGATTATACAATTTCCTGACCTGTTCATGGAATTCTTACCTACACGAGTTAGTGATTTAGTGGGAAAGAATAAGATTCCTAAACATCAGCACTGACAAAAAGAAAGACTAGAAATGCCTCACCATGGTTCCTATGGTCCATGAAATAAAATGCAAAGTAAGTATCTCTTACAATCAATCACCCTCCTTACGGAACTATACAAAATGACAAAGATGCCATAGACGTTCTTACTCTTTTGCATCAAAAGGAACACTCTTTCTCAAACAACTAATGAATTAATTAAGACTTCTAAACACAGTGGAGTTCCCTTACAAAATCAGAAATATTAATTTTATTATTCCAAAATATTAACAAAGACTAGCCATATAATGTTAATTTTACTTCAATTTTAACTATGACAATAATTGAAAAGTAAAATGCATTCACTAACAAAAGTATTTTTAATTTATACCTAAAACCCAAGGCAACAGCAATATTATATCTTTCCAAAAATATCTTTAAAATAGGTATATTTGACATGGTGGACTTATTAGTAAATAGATGGCCATCTTCGAAGAGGTACATTTTTAAACATAATTTAACAAACTTACCAGTAACTAAAATGCATCGGATTGCTTCAGGGCTCACAATAAACTTGCAAAATTCTGTGTACTGCCATACAAAATTTCTCTCCATTCTTGCCTATTTCCAACTCCCCTAGATACAAAGGCAAATATAAAGGATACTTCAGCCCATTCCTATATCTCCTACATACCACTTCCTGTCTAGACACATCAGTTCATCTGTAGAGGGTCTAAATATTTAGGATAAACCAAAAAGCAAGTATCTGTGTCAGCCAAAACTATTATACACAACACAGAACATTCTTTTGAAAAGTATAGCAATACCCAGAAACAGATTTTCAAAGGAATATATATTTGATAGAGAAAAAGGAAACTGATTTTTAACTCAGAAAGTCAAATTGCTAAACTTTTCAACAGATAGTACTATAACATGTCTTGGAAGTAGTGATTCTACTTCAGGAATGGTTAAGGGTTTTTAATACTGTCTTCTTTTAAGGAAAATGACACTAATAACCTACAGGGTTATTTCTTCAAAATAATTACCATCTTTGGATTCTTAATGAATTTTAATTAAGAAATATTTATTTCAATTATACTAATAAAGGGCTAGACCTTAAGCAAAAATGAAGGAAATAATATAATAATACCTCTATGACTTAGCATATTAATAATCTCTTTAGAGCTTACTGGTCCACATTATTAAGAATAACCACAATAGTCTTGGCCCATCAGTTCAGTTCAGTAAATAACTGATAATAATCAATAACTATGTATAAACATGACTCATTTTTGTTACTAATGAAAAAATATGTACTACCTTTAGGAGTCATTAAAATTTGTGTAAATATAGATCTTGACTTTATTTTAATATAACTTAATCCATTTCAATTTCATTATTTTTAAAAAAATAACTAATGTAGATAATCCATGTAATGTGCTCTCAATTCTTATTATTTTGAAGGAATTTTACTATTTAAATATACAATATATCATAAAGATAGACCTAAAATATCTGCAATGATTAAGACTGAATATATAACCTAAGTTCAATTCAAAGACAGTTCTCTGGGTACCGGTAACTGACTTCTCAATTTGCATTGTACTGAAACAATCAAATTACCTCAGCCAGATGGGCTTTTTAAATGCATTAAGAAGAATGGAGCTAATAATGTAAAAATCTGAAGGTTCCCCCTGAATTCAATACCCTCTCCACTTACATAAGGGTGTTTTTAATCTCTTAAGAAACCTAACAGGCAAAATAACTGTCAGAATAAATTCAGAAGTAGATTAAGTTCTAACAAGATTTAAGGTACCCGTAACAGAGGGAAATCTTTTGACTTTTTCATATGCTTTCATCTTTTGGGTAGCCCAATCTACTACTGAGAAACACTGAAATCTTGCAAAAGATGAAAAATATATAAAATATCTAAAACATAGTTTCTATGCTATTTCTTTCACTACAAAACTCTTCCAAGATGAAAGCGATCTGAGTAGGAATAAAACTATAAAAGAAATCAGCTCAAGTCCATACCCAAAATAATTTCACATTCAACATAATTAATTCCCAGTGATACATTAAAAAAACATCCTACAAGTTAGAGGAGTTAAATCCATTCACAGTTCAAAACTAGAAAGGTCTAAACCAAAAGTTTCTAACTCCAGGTACTTTTAGCAGTCACTTTTGGCCCAAATGTTCCTGAAGATGCTATCTCAAAAGACCCCTACCTAACTGGCTACTTAGGCAAAAACCTTGATACACAAATTGTCACATTCATCAATTCAGACATCAAATGAAGATACATGCCGAAATAAGTAAAATACATTTATATTCAGAGTCAGATAAGGAAAACAGTGAAATGTGGTACAGCAAAATGTGAGGACAGATGAAATACACTGGGGAGCACATGAAACCTTTAGGCCCTCAGCCATGGAATCTCTCCTCAGTAATTTCTACCTTTTCTTTCAGCTTCAGGACTGAATTGCTATCACTGTCTTGGCTGTCAAGGAACATTATTTAAAAGGGCCCTACTAAATATTACTCAGGCTATTACACGTTTTTACCTTTCTTGCTCTGGTAACAGATTTTAATTTTATGTTTCATCAGCCTATTTTGTTTCTGACAAGATAGAGCAAAAAAATAGACATCTGTAAAATTGTAACTGAAATCTCTCCAAGTTTGTCTTATGAAGAAAATGAAATTTTAAAATTTGTACATGTAAAGGAATAAATTTCAAACCTCTTATGGCATCATTATGTGTAATTTATAGCATTTACCAGAATTATAGTATGACAACCAAATAGCCTTTTGATCATCTCTGTTCACAGTTCTCTGAAAACAACCAATAGGTATTTATTAAAAGGTTCCAATGTAAAAAAAGATAATGCTTAAAGCCTATTTGTAATTTAATTTCAGCCAAAGCATGTTCACAACGCTCTAAATGTCCTAGAATCTTTATAAAAGCTTTCTGGACATGTTACAAGTGGCACCAGCACTGTATGTGTAATCCATGAAAACATGCAAAATTTAGAAATTTAATGATGTAACTCCCTAATACCTAAGAACTTCAAAGCTTCAAAAGAAAAATAGAGATAAATTATAATGACAAATAGGTGATCTTAACTATATATTCATATGCTAATACCTTTCAAGAGTAAAACATGCAAAGCAGGGAGGCCAAATCACCAGGTTCTTCTCCTGATGCTGACTCTACTTTCAGCCAAGCCCCAGCCCATTTTACAGAGGCAGGATTAAAAACATACCTTGTAAGTGCTGAAACCGCCATAAAATAAAATAAATATTATAACAGCTAGCTACACACAAAGGTGAAATAATTATTTCATAGTTAGGCTTCAAATACGTTCAGGAATTTTCTATCCTTTTCATAATTTATTTCATTTTTAAATGGTCTTAGTAAAATCAACTCCTTCTTTTCTGTGTGTTTGTGTGTGTATATAACATGTTACTGTAACTCCACCACAATCAAGATAAAAACAAGTTCAATCACACACAGAAAACTCATTTATCCTTAGACCTTTACAGTCACAATCTCCCAACAGCCAAAACCTTGAATAGCTACTTGTCTCTGATAGTGATACAGTTTTGACTTTTCAAGAAATGTTATATATATAGAATCATACAGTATATAATTTTAAAATGTACTCCTTGACCAAAATATATTGTTTGAGTATCATCCAAATAGTTGCATATATCAGAAGTCTTTTTCTTTTTTTCAACTTTTAATGGATGAAGAGTATTCCCTTGAATAAACAGACTACCTAAGGGCACATGTGAATTGTACCTGTGCATGCTAAGTCGCTTAAGTTGTGTCTGACTCTTTCCGATCATATGGACCATATCCTGGCAGGCTTCTCTGTCCATGGGATTCTCCAGGCAAGAATAATGGAGTGGGTTGCCAGGCCCTCCTCCAGGGGAGCTTCCAGACACAACCCAGGGATCAAACCCGTGTCTTTTATGTCCCCTGAATTTGCAGGTGGGTTCTTTACCACTAGTGCCACCTGGGAAGCCTGAATTGTACCAAGATTATGGCAATTATGAACAGTCGGACTACTATAAACATTCACATAAAGGTTTTTGTGTGAACACTTTTCACTCATTTTCTCACAAACACAAAACCAGGAGTTGAAAGCTGTTATATAAGTACGTTTAACTTTATAACAAACTGTCAGTTGTCAGAATGGCTCTACCATTTGCCAATCCCACCAGTAATATATTTCAGTTGCTCTTCATCCTTGCTAGCACTTGGCATCAAGCATATTTCATTTTTTTTTAGCCCTTCTAAAAATGTTTAGCTACATCTCAGAGCATTTTAAATATATCTGATAAGAATGTCAAACATTTTTTCATGTGCTATTTTGACATTCTTATACCTTCTTTGGTGAAATATCTGCTCAAGTCTTCTGCACATTTTTAAAAACTGGATTTTATGCTTTCTTACTAATAGTGTTCAAGAGTTATAAAGGTAGTTTTGATATACGTCTTTTGTCAAATAAGTGATTTTCTATCATCTTCCTTCGATCTGTAAAATGTCTTTTCATTGTTTCTTTTGTAGAGTAGAATATTTTAACTTTGATGAAGCCAGTGTGAAATTTGCCAATCTTTTTCTTGTATATATCACACTTTTGGGTCATGTCTAAAATGACCTAGACTAACCTAGATCACAAAGATTTTCTTCTATGTTTTCTCAAAAAGTCCTACAGTTCTATATTTTACATTTACAGTTGATATTTGAGTTAGTTTTTATTAAGGTGTGAGGCTGTAGTCAAGATTCATTTTTAGCATACAATCATCCTTCCTCCTATAGGTAGATTTTGCACCTTTGATAAAAAACCAAACAAACAAAAGTAAGAGTACCTATTTTAGTTTTAGACAGAAAAGACTTCAGGGTAAGGAAAGTATCAGAGATTACGAACAGCATTACTCAGTGATAACAGAGTCAATTTTCTAAGAAGACAACACCTAAAGTGTATATACCTAACAACAGAGTCTAAAACTATGTGAAACAAAAACTGATATAATAAGGAGAAATAGATAAAATCATTATCATAGTTGGAGATTTCAACATCCCTATCTCAGAAATGGACAACTAGTGGTTAAAAAATCGGTTATGACTTAGTTGAACACAACAATAAACAAACAGCTGGAGATAACTAACAACTATATACTACTTCATTCAACCACAGCAGAATAAACATTTCTCTCAAGCTCACATAGAACATTCACTAAGATAGACTACATTCTGGGAAACAAAACACATCTAATAAATTGAAAGTAATGGAAATTACACAGTCTACTCTCAGATCACAATGAAATTAACTAGAAACCAGAAAGACTTTAAACAGAAAGTCAAATGGAAAATCCCATAATGTGAACATTAAATAATACAGTTCTAAATAAAACATGAGTCAAAGAAGAAACCTTGAGAGATATTAAAAATATTCTGAATGAAGAAATGAAATGAAAATATGACTTATCAAAATTTGTGGAAAAAAATGAAAGCAATGATTCCTGCGAAATTTATAGCACTGACTGCTGTGATACTGTGATTTTAATAAGAAATATCTATTTGTTCTTGGCCCCCATTTCTGGCACAGAGCTCTGACACAAAACTCCCTTTAAATTTCTTAAGAGAGGGGACCAATAAAGGTGTCTTTTGTCATGTTAGTGAAGTGACCTTTAGAATGTACTTAAGGGTGAAAGCTAGTTGCCAACATAGCCAGCCATATAATCAGAGGTTAGAAACTTTCAGTCCAGTCCTTCCTTCCTCCCAACTATTTACCTCCAAGGAGGGGAGAAGAGCTGGAGAGTGAGTTCAATCACCAACAGTCAATGATTTAATCAGTGATGCCTGTATAATGAAGCCACCATTAAAAAAAAAGAACAAGGCTGGGAGAGATTCCAGGTATGTGAATAGAAGAAGGTGCTAAAAGTCTGGCACGTCTGGAGAGGGAATGAATCCCTTTCCGCATATCTTGCCCTGTACATCTCTTCCATTTGGATGTCCATCTGTATCCTTTATCGTCCTTTTATAATACACTAGTAGTCCAGTAAATGTTTCCCTAAGCTCTGTGAACCAGTCTAGCAAAGTAACAGAATCCAAGGATGGGATGGTTGAACTTCCAGTTTATAGCCAGTCAGAAGTACTAGTAACGGACTTGGACTTGCAATTGGCATCTGAAGTCCAAGGAGGAGGTTATCAGAATCTACAATCTATAGTCAGCTGGTGAGAAGCACAGGTGATAATCTGGACTTGCAACTGGCAACTAAAGTGAAGAAAGCAAGTCCTGTGAGACTGAGCCCTTAACCTGTGGGATCTGATGCTATGCCAGATTTGAGTATCAGAACTGAGTTAAATTATACAATACTCAGCTGGTGTCACAGAGAATTTCTTGGTGGTATGGAAGGAAAACCACACTTTTGCATGTTGAAACAGGGGTGTTCAAACCTCTGTAATGAGGTAATTTTTTTTAATGTATTAAAAAAAAATACCTAAAATCAATAATATAAATTTCTAATTTAAAAAGCTACAAAAAAAGAGTAAATTCAATCCAAAGTAAGTAGTAAAAATGAATAATAAGAATCAGAGTATAAATCAAAGAAATTGAAAATAGGAAATCAATTAAAGCAAAAGCTGATTCTTTAAAAAGATCAATAAAATTGATAAGCCTCTGGCCAAACAGGAAAAAAAAAAAGAACATGACAGAAATACTAGTATTAGAAATAAAAGAAGAAACATAGCCACACATCTCATGAAAATCAAAATAATAATAAAAGAAAGTGTGAGTAATTCTATGCTGAGATTTGAAAACCTAAATGAAATTCAGAACCATTCTGTCAAAAGTCACACAAGAAGAAATAAACATTTTGAACATACCTACATCTATTAAAAAAACTGAATCAACAATTAATAAGCAGAAATCACTAATCCCAGATGGGTTCATTGGTGAATTCTACCTAACACTTAAGGAAGAAATTATACCGGTTCTCTACAGCTTTTTCAGAGCATAGAAGCAGAGGAACTATGTTCCTAACTCATTATATGAGAAACTAGAATGAGTTAGGAAAAACTATTCAATAAAAAACCATCACTCAAACCAAAACTAGACAGTCATAATAAGTACATTATAGACCAATATCTTCCATGAACAGACATGTGAAAATTCTCAACAAAACCTGACCAAATTGAATTTAAACAAGATAAAAGAATTATACACCATAACCAAATGAGATTTATTCAAAGTATGCAAGACTGGCTCAAGATTCAAAAATCATTTTATTTCATCCAACACCCATTACAAAGCGTCCCTGGTGGCTCAGTGGTAAAGAACATGCCTGCCAATGCAGGAAACTCAAGCTCGATACCTGGGTCGGGAAGATCCTCTGGAGAAGAAAATGGCAACTCACTCCAGTATCTTTGAAAGGGAAATCCCATGACAGAGGAGCCTGGTGTGCTACAGTCCACGGGGTCACAAAAGAGTCAGACACGACTTAGCAACTAAATAACACCAACAACAATTACCCATCACAGCAATATGCTAAAAAAATTCTCAAGTTCATATCTATAGAAGTAGGAAAAGCACTGGACCCAATACAAAAGCCATTCATGATAAAAACTCTCAGGGAACTAGGAATAAAGGGAAACTCTCAACTTGATAAAGACTATAAAAAACATACAGGTAATGTCATATTTAATGATGAAAAATTCAATTTTCCCACTAAGATCAAAAAGAAAGTAAGGATGTCCCCTCTCACCATTCCCTATCAACACTACACTGGAAGTCTTTACTAATGCGATAAAACAAGAAAAAGAAATAAAACATATATAAACTGGGAAAGAAAACACAAAACTGTTTTTGTTCACAAACAGCATGATTATCTATTTTAAAAATTTGAAATAACCGAATTAAAAAAAAAAAACACTCCAGGAACTAATAATCTATTAGTTCATTCATTGCTGGTGGGAATGAAAATGGTACAGACATTTTGAAAGAGTTTGGAGGTTTTTTATGGGACTAAATATACTTCTACCAGATAATCCAGAAATCATGATCCTTTGTATCTACCCAAGGTGTTGAAAACATATATATACACAAAAACATGCACACAGATATTTACAGAAGCTTTATTTTTAATTGCAAAAACTCAGAAGACCAAAGATGGCCTTCAGCAGATGAATGGAAAAACAAAACGTGGTACATTTAGACAAAGGAATATATATTCAGTGCTAAAAAGAAATGAGCTAACAAACCATGAAAAGACATGGAGGCACTTTAATTGCATATTACTAAGTGAAACAGTATAATCTGAAACAGTTGCACACTATATGATTTCAATTATATGACATTCTGGAAAATGCAAAATTATGAAGACCATAAAAAGATCAGTAGTTGCCTGGGGACAGTCGAAAGGGTAAAACAAAAAATACACTTAGGGACGTGAACATACTTTTTATGATATTATAATGATGGATATATGGCATTATACTTTTTTCAAACTTATAAAATGTATGACACCAAGAATGAGGTCTTAAATATGGAGTTTAAGTGATTATGATCTATCAAAATATATTCATCCTTTTTAAAAAAGATGTTAAGATTTTGGTGACTGATACCGATAACAGGGGAGGGTATAAATTTGTGAAGAAAGGGAGTATGTGAAAAATCATTTCTGCTACTTCCTTTCAATTTTATTATAAACCTAAATTTCTCTAAAAAATAACAAAAATAAAAATCAACTTAAAAATAAAAGAATGTCAAAAGTAACAGAAAATGAAGAACAGGTTATGAGCTTTTATTTGGAGGAGGCTCAATTTGAGATAATTTCCTCATCATTTGGGGTATATGAGCCTAAATATAATGATGCTAGAGAAAAACCTCTGGGTGTTTTCCACCCAGGTAATAAGCCATTGAATCCAGAAACAAAATAAAATAAAAGTCAATAAAAGTACAATACTATATTAATTACAATGACATCTTATTATTTTATTAAAGATTCCACTCATTGCACCTAAAGGTTATCATATCCACAGGAGGGAACAGGAAGAGAGCAGAAACACTTGGGAGTTTTACACACAGATGCCACCAGAAATATTCTGTGCTTCTGAGTATGAACTGTGAATATTCAGGCATATGGTAATTTTTCTCAGAAAAGCTAGTGATACTTATGTTAGTTTTAGACTGTATGAATATCATAATATCAAAATGAATAAAACAATTTACCTTATTTCAGAAGCAAAGACATAGAAAAACTAAAAGAAATAAATGCTATTCCATGCATAAAATAACATCTTCAATTGCAAAATATTATTAAAATATTGAAGGACAGAGAATGTGGACATGCAAACTAGAGGAAAATTGAGGCAACAAATGCATAAAGATGTGACTGGTTGCCAAAATTCCTGAAATAAATAATTTGTACTTCATTCCTTTGCCAAAACAAAGCCTTTCTTTCTTTTTGGTTAAGTCTTCCTTTATGGCAGGAAAAATTCACAAAGCAAAATTATGTGCTGTAAACTAAAACAGCACAAAGTAATATAGCACTAAAAACAATTTTCAGTAAATGTAAAGGAAACTTTTTATGAAGGAATTATGTAGAAAAGTGACCACTTATGGAAAACACTTTAAAATGGACTGTAGAAAAAAAGCTTATTTGAAAAGTCAACGTAATCAGACATCATAAGTCTGAAAGAAACAAAATGTCCTTTCTTATTGATAGCTGACAAACCCATTAAACTGTTAGATGTACTACAAACTATATTATCAGATATCTCCTGTAAAGGATCCACTGAGTAAAACAAACTTTGCTGACACACAAGAAAAGGCTATTTGAACATTACACTATAATTTCCCTATGTTTCAGGCAGAATTCTGTATTTTAATTTTTATTTACAGATTAATTTCTACAATGAATTCAATGTAAATTCCATTTTACTCTACTTAAATCTCACTAAACAAATTATTATTTGGTTTTCCTCCTTTAATAGTAATAGGGGTGTGTGTGTTGTTGTTGCTATTGTTTAGTCACTAAGTCATGTCCGACTCTTTTGCAACCTTGTGGACTATAGTCTACCAGGCTCCTCTGTTCATGGGATTTCCCAGGTAAGAATACTGGAGTGGGTTGCCATTTCCTTCTCTGGAGGATCTTCCCAACCCAGGTATTGAACTCCAGTCTCCTGCACTGCCAGGTACGTTCTTTACTACTGAGCCACATGGGAAGTCCCAGTAGTGGTATATTTTCTGAGTCTGTTTTGCTTCAAAGAACACTTTCATTACCAATTTTATAAACTTAAAAAAAAAAAAAAAGCCAAAATAGCAAATATACATATAAAGAAGTGAAAGATATATATATTCCTAAAAAATATACAGAAAATAATTCTACAGATACAGAGTTTTAAACGTTTAAATACTTCTGGAAACCAAAATGATATACAAACAACAACTTCCATAAGGGACAGAACTGTTACAAACAAGAACTGATTTCTTCACTTCTTTAGCCTATAGAAAGCATGTACATTTCATTTTTTATGTCAGTTCCAGTGAAACATATGTAGAAATATTTGATATTATATGTATAATAGGCACTTTTCCCTAAACTAAAAACCAGAAAACAGTCAAAGAATTTTTAAATCACTTTGAAGTGTAAGTGGAAATTTAGGTTGTTAAGACACACTGCAGATGCTGATTGCAGCCATGAAATTAAAAGACGCTTACTTCTTGGAAGGAAAGTTATGACCAACCTTGACAGTATATTGAAAAGCAGAGACATTGCCAAAAAAGGTCCGTCTAGTCAAGGCTATGGTTTTTCCCGTGGTCATGTATGGATGTGAGAGTTGGACTGTGAAGAAAGCTGATCGCCGAAGAATTGATGCTTTTGAACTGTGGTGTGGGAGAAGACTCCTGAGAGTCCCTTGTACCGCAAGGAGATCCAAACAGTCCATTCTAAGGGAGATCGATCCTGGGTGTTCAATGGAAGGACTGATGCTAAAGCTGAAACTGCAATACTTTGGCCACCTCATGCGACGAGTTGACTCACTGGAAAAGACTCTGATGCTGGGAAGGGTTGGGGGCGGGAGGAGAAGGGGACGACCGAGAATGAGATGGCTGGATGGCATCACCGACTCTGTGGACATGGGTTTGAGTGAACTCCGGGAGTTGGTGATGGACAGGGAGGCCTGGCGTGCTGTGATTCATGGGGTCGCGGAGAGTCGGACACGACTGAGCGACTGAACTGACTGACTGACTGAACTGACTGACTGAAGACAATGAAATGCTAAAATTTTCAGGTAATTTTGTTAGTTTATATATGACAAAGATGTTAATCAGGACTTCAAAAAGAAAATTTAATTATTAAAGGTGCTATAAAATTCAAGAAAATTTCTGGAATATCTTTGGCTGGCAAGATAGCTTTCAGGGGAAAAAATCGATTTATACCCACTAAACAAACGAGTCATAAATATTCACCTTACAAGAGTATTCTTAATTATAAGATCATTGACACAAATATCTTATGGGATTTGCTAAATTTTTTATAGCTTACATTCGATCAAACAGTCTATTAAACAACCTGTATTATCACTAGAAAAAGAAAGAACACTTTTCTGATAAAAATATTTATATAATTACAAGAATTCATTTACATGATCATTTGTGGTTGGTTTATAGTTTTTAAAATTTGTCAGTTAAAAATAGCATTAAAATACATTTCAATAATACAAAATTGCATCACATCAAATAGACTACCTACTATTCTCTGAGGAAATAAAACTCAATAAAATAGATATTTGATACATTCTATCTTACTTTAATTCATATTACTATCAGATAAAGACTGCATTACTAAAGTTACTCCACACCTTGCAAAAGTGATTCCTAAGAGTTAATCATGGCAGTTCAGAGTGAGAATTCTGGAATAAGGCTTTCAGAATTGTAATTCTGGTCCTAATCTGCCACTTAATCTCTGGGACCTTTAACAGGCATGAAATTTTTCTCTCCCTTATCAGCACAGAGGACTAAATGAGATAATATAAACAGCTAATGGCACACACTTAGCACTCAGTAAATGCCTTGTGTTAGTACTACATATCCTCAGATAGCCCCAGCACCTAAGAACAGATAGTTCAAAACAGAATACAAGTTTGAGCCTTAGTCTGCCCTAACAACAAAAGATGCATAACACTGTCTCTAAAAAGAACTACTCAGTGTATTTTTAAACCTTTGATATACAGAATCCTACTTAGATCTCGTGCCAGTAAACAGGTATTTTTTCAGAACACATTATTCCTAAGTCAAACAAATGGGGAAGATTTGTTTTGCTTTCTATCATCTACAGAATTCAGTAACATGTACTCAAAAAAAGAGGTTGGGGGCTAAGCTGGGGAAGACGGGACATTAATAGTTAATGTCTTGATATATGATCATTCAAATCAAAGCAACATGGTATTTCTAACATACAGACTCTTAGTTACACACAAAATACAGAAGCCATGATTATTTCAAGATTGGCGTTATACTTCTTGAAATCATTTATTAAACATTTGTTCATTATTTACTCATTATATAAGTATTTACTAAACGTTTAGTGCAAGGTGATTTGTTTAATTATTGCTTTTAATGACCGCTTGACAGAATGGGATTGAAAAGTCCAATATAAACAGTATCAATCCATGAGAAATGAAAAAACTTCCAAATAGTTTTCATCACCAACAGAATTACTCAAGGTGATGATGGTGATTGAGAATCATTATGAATAGGATAGAATCACTATAACAACTCTGCCTAAATGACTTAGTAAAAAAAAAAAATCACATTAAAAATACTGTATGTGTTTTCAAAAGCTATCATTTATTACATTTTTGGTTCACTTTTTGTTTCACGATAAAGGCTAAACTAGCTGTCAAAACAAAAAGCAGTGAAAAATCTTACTACTGGACATTTAATGAGGATGCTAATGGGGTAGCTACAAAATCTAAAAACCAGCTAAAGAACACCATCTCAAATCCTTGCAGGCACTTTATAAGTCAGTATTGGCTTTCAAACATGGGTTAACACATTCCTCGCTTTTAAACCACATACCTAGAAAATGGATAAACAGTTCACAATCAGTTTTAATCACTACAACTGAAATTAAGTATAAGTCCTACTTCATCACTTAAGTAATTTTCCACTGTAAATAACATCATTGGTAGAACAGCTCAAAGAGAAAATAACATGGCTCCTACCGTAACAACCAATCTCTATGCTTGAGGAAATATATTTTAAATATAAAACCGTAGTATTAGGATAATCTTAAATAACCCACTGTCATCCGAATAACAAACCCAGCATATATTCAGTGCCTATTGTATCAATCTATGTATTTTACTGCATTTAATAATCCAGTGAGCTATTATTATTCTAATTATATAATGGTAGAAACTAAACAACAAAATAGATAACACACTCAAAGTTGTATTAATAATAAATGTTATATAACACAACACTGCAAAGCAATTATACTCCAATAAACACCTTCTAAAATAACCATCGTTGCTGTTGTTCTTCTTCTTCAGTCCCTAAATCACATCTGACACTTTTAGACCCTATGGACTACAGCACCCCAGGCTTCCCTGTCCTTCACTATCTCCCGGAGTTTGATCAAACTCAGTGATGCCATCCAACCATCTCATCCTCTGGGGCCGCTTTTTCCTACTGCCCTAAATTTTTCATCAGGGTCTTTTCCAATGAGTTGGCTCTTCACATCAGGTGGCCAAAGTACTGAAGCATCAGCTTCAGCATCAGTCCTTCCAATGAATATTCAGGACTGATTTCCTTTAGGATTGACCGGGTTATCTCCTTGCTGTCCAAGGGACTCTCAAGAGTCTTCTCCAGCACCACGCTCAAAAGCATCAATTCTTCTGCACTTACCTCCTTTATGGTCCAACTCTCACATCCACACCTGACAACTGGAAAAATTAGCTTTAAATATACAGAACTTTGTAGGCAAATTGTGTCTTTGCTTTTTAATACTCTGTCTAGGTTTAGGTTTGTCACAGCTTTCCTTTCAAGGAGCAAGTATCTTTTAATTTCATGGCTGCAGTCACTATCTCCAGTACTCTTTGAGCCAAAGAAAATAAAATCTGACACTGTTTCTACTTTTCCTCCCATCTATTTCCATGAAGTGATGGGACAGGACGCCACGATCTTAGTTTTCGAAAGTTGAGTATAAAGCCAGCCTTTTACTCTCCTCTTTTACCCTCATCAAGATGCTTTTTAGTTCCTCTTAGCTTTCTGCCATTAAAGTGGTATTATCTGCATATCTGAGGTTGTTGGTATTTCTCCCTGCAATCTTGATTCCAGTCTGTGCTTTCATCCAGCCTGGCATTTCGCATGATGTACTCTGCCTATAAGTTAAATAAGCAGGATGACAGTATACAGCCTTGATGTACTCCTTTCCCAATTTGGAACCAGTCTGCTGTTTCATGTCCAGTTCTACTGTTGCTTGTTGAGCTGCATACAGGTTTCTCAGGAGGCAGGTAAGGTAGTCTGGTATTCCCATCTCTTGAAGAATTTTCCGCAGTGTGTTGTGATCCACACAGTCAAAGGCTTTACTGTATGTAGTCAATGAAGCAGAAGTAGATGTTTTTCTGGAATTCCCTTGCTTTTTCTATGATTCAACAGATATTGGCAATTTGATCTTTGGTTCCTCTGCCTTTTGTAAATTCAGCTTTTACATCTGGAAGACCTTGGTTCACGTACTGTTGAAGCCTAGCTTGAAGGATTTTGAGAATCACCTTGCACACATGTGAGATGAGCACAATTGTACAATAGTTTGAATTCTTTGAATGAAAACTCATCTCCAGTCCTGTGGGAACTGCTAACTTTTCCAGATTTGCTGGTATATTGAGTGTAACGCTTTATCAGCATCATATTTCAGGATTTGAAATAGCTCAGCTGGAATTCCATCACTTTCATTAGCTTTGTTCAAGTAATGTTTCCTAAGGCCCATTTGACTTCACACTCCAGGATGGCTGGCTCTGGGTGAGTGACCACACTGTCTTGGCTATCCAATAAGACCTTTTTGTATAGTTCTGTGTATTCTTGCCACCTCTTCTTAATCTCTTCTGCTCCTGTTAGGTCTTCGCTGTTTCTGTCCTTTATTTTGCCCATCTTTGCATGAAGTGTGCCCTCAGTATCTCCAATTTTCTTGAGGAGATCTCTAGTCTCTCCCATTCTATTGTTTTCCTCTATTTCTTTATATTGTTCACTTAAGAAGGCTTTCTTCTCTTTCCTCGCTGTTCTCTGGAACTCTCTTCAGTTGGGTATATCTTTCCCTTTCTCCTTTGCCTTTCATTTCTCTTCTATTTGTAAGGCCTCCTCAGACAACAATTTTGCCTTCCTGCATTTCTTTTTCTTGGGGATGGTTTAGGTCACCACGTCCTATACACTTCCTATAAACCTCTGTCCATAGTTTTTCAGGCACTCTGTCTGCCAGATCTAATCCACTGAATGTACTTGTCACCTCCACTGTATAATCATAAGTGATTTGATTTAGGTCATACACTGGAGGTTTTCCCTACTTTCTTCAATTTAAGCCTGAATTTTGCAATAAGAAGCTGATGATCTGAGCCACAGTCACGTCTAAGTCTTGTTTTGCTGACTGTATGTATAGAGCTTCTCCATCTTTAGCTGCAAAGAACATAATCTGATTTCAGTATTGACCATCTGGTGATGTCCATGTGTAGAATCATCTCTTTTGCTACTGGAACAGGGTGTTTGCTATGACCAGTGTGTTCTCTTGGCAAAACTCTTATTGACCTTTGCCCTGCTTCATTTTGTAGTCCAAGGCCAAGCCTGCCTGTTACTCCAAGTATCTCTCTGACTTCATATTTTTGCATTCCAACTCCCTACAATGAAATGGATATCTTTTTTTGATGTTAGTTCTAGAAGGTCTTGTAGGTCTTCAAAAGAACTTTTCAACTTCAACTCCTTCAGCCTCTGTGGTTGGGGCACAGACTTGGATACTGTGATGTTGCACGGTTTGCCTTTGAAACAAATCGAGAGAACCAAGAGCATTTGTCATTTTTGAGACTGCACCCAAGTACTGCATTTTGGACTCTTTGTTGACATGAGGGCTACTCCATTTCTTCTAAGGGATTCTTGCTCACAGTAGTAGATATAATGGTCATCTGAATTAAATTTGTCCATTCTGTTCCATTTTAGTTCACTGATTTCTAACATGTAGATGTTCGCTCTCTCCATCTCCTACTTCTATGCTGTATGCTCAGTTGCTTCAGTCGTGTCCAACCCTTTGCGACCCTACAGACGGTAGCCCACCAGGTTTCTCTGTCTCCTCCTTGATCACATCCAATTTACCTTGATTCATGGACTTAACAGTCCAGGTTCCTATGAAATATTATTCTTTACAGCACTGGACCTTACTTTCACTACCAGACACAGCACAACTGAGTATCATTTCCACTTCTGCGCAGCCCCTTCCTTATTTTTGGAGTTATTTCTCTGTTTTTTCCCAGTAGCATACTGGACACCTACCAACCTGGGGGGCTCTTCCAATGTCATATCTTTTTGCCCTTTCATACTGATCATGGAATTCTTGAGGCAAGAATACTTGAGTGGTTTGCCATTCCCTTTTCCAGTGGACCATTTTTTGTCAGATGGAAATAATAAGAAATAAACTTTGGGTTTGAATTCAAGTTTTTCTAACCTGATCGTCCACACTAGTTAACAACTATAATATGTAGCCTTCATGATAAAACAAAGTCATAACATTTATCCTGTACATACAAAGCCTATTTTTAAAGGCTCTAGAAAATAATTTATTCAATAAATTATTTTAATAGTAAGATCTCAATATATATAGTAAAACTCATCAATGATTAGAACAATAATAAATTACAGTGTCAACAGAAGTGAGATTATATAAACAATAAAATGCTTCATAAACCAGGCTATTGAGTGGAGGAAAGTGCATGAAACTAAGAAGCTTTAGCTTGAGACATAAAAGGCAAACAATTAACTTATTTTAGAGCTTATCTCAATTTCTCCAAAAAGTAGTCAAGAATTACACAATATTGCAATTTGGGGCATATATTTATTATACAAAAAACATTTTCTAAAATAGGTGTATATAAAATTTTGTTGAAGATTTTTAAAGTTCAAATAGATTCTCATTCATCTGTGTGTGTCTGCATGCGTGCTAAGTCGTTTCAGTCATGTCCAACTCTGTGTGACGCTACGGCCTGTAGCCAGCCAGGAACCTCTGTCCATGGGATTCTCCAGGCAGGAATACTGGAGTGGGTTGCCATGCCCTCCCCTAGGGGATCTTCCCAACTTAAGGATAGAACCCACATCTCTTTAAGTCTCCTGCATTGGCAGGCAGGTTCTTTACCATTAGCACCTTATGGAAAGCCATACCTATTCATCTAGAATTTTAAAGTTAACTAAAAATAAGATAACATATCCTATTTTAAATTCTCATTCATATATATGAATTTAAGATATAGCCCAAAATTAAAAAATTCTATCAGTCCTTGCCCTAAAGCTAACAATTTATGTTCTTCAAGTAGAGGGGTATGTTACATTTAAATTTTTTTTCAACATTTTAAAAATTGAAAGACAGTATTACCATCAAAATGGTGGCCCTCCAAACTTTAAATATAACAAAAGACTTCATTACTGATACACACAAATGTCAAAAAGCCAACCTCAGACATCAAGAGCTTTGAAGTAACTAATGAAAAACTATTAGATAAGAATTCAAAATAGCACATAAGTGAATCACAGGGGAGGGTTGAAATACATACCCAAAACAGGTATGTATTATTACTGAAACAGAAAGTGATACATTTCTTATTATATTTTTTTTATTGGCCATAAACTAAGAACATATATATCACTGAAAAAATTAAAGTTATTGCATGGAAAAATTAACATGAATGATATAAAAGAACTAAAAACAAATCCAAATGAAAATCAGAAAACTGATTCTTTACACTACCTTTTATCTGTTATAAAATGAATACAATGTAAACATCAAAATATAATATAAACACTAAAATGAGTTTTTAAAACAGGATATGACAAATAATCATGTCCTTGGTCCTGGTCCTTGGATGAATGGACCAGATACCTGTTAAATATAGTTATAGTACTGAGATTTTATAACTATGCAATAATATAAATTATTGTAATCATTTTAGGTATAACATTCAAACTGCATAATCTTTCTAATTTTTCTGCATGAAGCAAATCACTATATTTCAGGTTAAAATAATTATGGACTTAATATTAATTCATAAGAAATATTTAAATTACACATGAAGTTTTCTAATTGCTATTTCACCTCTAACTTCTTTTCATAGCACTTACTAGGTTTTAAATTACTGATCATAATTTGTCCTAGTTCACTTAGATGATAAAGAACAAAACATCTGCATTTAAATTAGGACTTGGATTTAAAGTTTCATTTTTCAACCAAGCTGATCTGCCTCTCAATAAAATGATTGAAAACCTATTAGCAAAGTAATATCTCAGCAGGACATGGCCTCCAGATTCATTTTCACATCAAAATGCTAACCATTACATTATACTGATATTAAAAAAAAAAAAAGCATGACCCATGGATGAGAGCTGAGTTTTGCAAATGTACAGGTCAGATTTATATTTAGATTTATACTTTACATAAAGATGGTCCCAATACAGGGACAATATTATGAGCAATATTAAGACAGAAGTTTGTTAATAGCTAATTTAAATAATATAAAAAATCATGTTACATTTCAAGAACTTTAAATTTTCCCATATTAATTTCATTCACTAGTTTTTCTATAAATTCAAAATTGGATGATCCATAAAGAATCTCATGTATATGTGTACATATTAATGAAGCATTTCTATGTTACTGTTTAGTAAACTAAATTAATGTTTACTAATATAACTTTCCCTTTAAATTCTCCAAACATATACAGAAATAATTAAACTATTTGTGTAATTCACATTTAACTTATACCATAAATGATTCTAAGAAATAAAGTTAAATCGGAGTTTAATACACAAGGTATTTTTTTAATTAAAAAAAAAGAAGTTATAAAAATTGCACATGAAATAAATCTAATTAGAAAATTCTGAATATATAAAACATGGATATGCCACTGGTTAGATTTAGGTTCTAAAACACAAGAAAAAAAGCTAATTTTAATTAATACCGTGCTAGTATTATGATGCTAGCATCATAGAATACTACTAATATTTAGGATATAAATTATGTAACTGTTATTAAATACTATTCTTGAGAATAAACTTTACCCTAGTAATTTTGTTTAATCTGACAGGATTTCACCAACAATTCAAACAATGAGTATTCATTTGCAAAGTGAAAGGCCAGGACTGACACTTTTCCTACTTCATATTATAATTACTATGCTATACCTAGTAATACTTTTTTAATTTCTTATCAAGGAAGTCACTCCTTTGTGGTTATAAAATTTGTCAACTTTTTTTACTTTGTGTAAATATATCTGCCTTAAACCTAAAGAAACTTTATTAGCATTTTAAGGATAAAAACCAGTATTATAATATATTTACATAGCACCAAGGATACCATGCATAATCTAATCAATTAAAAAACACCATAAGTTACAAATTGAAAGAAAACTTACCAGACAGTGGTTTCCACTTGACTGTCATTGAGCTGCCGGTTGTCGAGTTGTGCAAAAAGTGGGAAAAGCACTTGAATCCCTCCAATTGAATGAATTGCACTATGAATTGAATGTGTAACTATAGCTTTTACATCCTATGTTCAAAAACAAAAATGTTTATTAAATTTTCTAAAGCATGTTATCACTATTTCCTTGTTTCAAATAACTTTGTAAGAAAATTAAATAAAATAGATATTTTAAAATCTATTTTTAAAATTTTAAATCAAAATTATATAATTTTATACACATTTAAAATAAAAATTTGAAATATTTTGATAATAACTTAAAGCTTAAGTTGAGAGATTTTTATACTGAAAATATGAGTGTCTAAATCAAAAGATATTTTAAAATAAGAGATGCTATCAATAGATACAAAAGCACTCAAGTATTTTTATGTTAGGGAGTTATACATTCTTATAGCAAAGCATTTTTATATTTACAATTATCTATTTACTAATTCACTGATTTTATTTCAAAGGATAATAAACATACAATACAACAGAAAAGACAGATTTCCTACTCAGGAGACAAATCCAAGGCAAAATATATTGCCAAATAAAATGCAGAAGGCAAAAACACCGTTCAAAGAACTAGAAGACCAAAAAAGAAAAACAAAGAGCAACTGGAGATTTACAGGCAAGCAATGTATAAAATGTAAAATAAAGACACAGTGTTGGTGAGAACATTAAGACTAAGCTACTATTCACCCACCTGGAGCATTAGAGCATGTGGGGAATGCACAAAGATCGATGCGTTTTCCTTTGGTGATGATTCCAGGCATAGTTGAGCATCAGTGGCTTTAGCATTATATGTAAATGCAATACTACTTGCAAGTTTCCCATCATATAGAACCTGTTTATGGTGTTCTGCTAAATGAATATCACTTTCAGACTTAAACTTGAAGGTGCTCTGAAAAAATAAAACTGAAGTTAAACACTCTTTAAATGAAACATAATAAAAATCTCAAGTTAAAGCAGAGAAAAATTTAAGATAAACGATTTGTTGTGACATTTCCATGTTTTGGGTACTTGTCAGTGGCATTACTTTGTTATTCTCACCTCAGTTCTATGAGTTACCATTTACTATGTTAATAAACACATTCAAATCTTCATGTTATCATTTTTACTAAAATTTTGATTATATATAAAATAATTTTATTAAGATATTATAAGGTCAGATAGTATTAAATATAAATAAGCTGTTACTTCAATAATTCATAACATAAAATTTTTCTTGTTAACACTTTCAAAAGCATGTATAGAAGTAAAAAGTGCCCGGCACATGAACTATTAATATAGAAACAAGGCTATCAGTTGAGACTAAAAAAAGTTTATTCACAAAATTATGTCTTTATTACAAAAAGTGTATCAAGATAGTGATATCAATGCTACTCCACAAAATATCACAATAGCCATGTCAAAACCCAGAAGAAAAGTTCATGTTACCACTTTAAATGAAGGACAAGAAATAAAGATGTACTAACTGCAATAAGAAAAGTATTGTTAGAAACAGTTAAAATTTCTCTGCAGGTGTATGAAACTGACAATGATAAATACATTTAACCTTTGCAAAAATCACATATCCCATCACTTCATGGCAAATAGATGTAGAAACAATGGAAACAGTGACAGACTTCCTTTTCATGGGCTCCAAAATCACTGCAGATAGTGATTGCAGCCAAGAAATTAAAAGACACTTGCTCCTTGGAAGAAAAGTTATGACCAACCTAGACAGCATATTAAAAGGTAGAGACATTACTTTGCCAACAGAGGTCTGTCTTGTCAAGGCTATGGTTTTTCCAGTAGTTATGTATGCATAGGAGAGCTGGACCATAAAGAAGGTTGAGCACCAAAGAATCGATGCTTTTGAACTGTGGTGTTGGTGAAGACTCTTGAGAGTCCCTTGGACTGTGAGGATACCAAACCAGTCAATTCTAAAGGAAATCAGTCCTGAATGTTCATTGGAAGGACTGATGTTGAAGCTGAAACTCCAATACTTTGGCCACGTGATGCAAAGAACTGACTCATTGGAAAAAACCCTGATGCTGGGAAAGACTGAAGGTAGCAGAAGGGGACGACAGGATGAGATGTTTGGATGGCATCACTGACTCAATGGTCATGAGTCTGAGCAAGCTCCTGGAGTTGGTGATGGACAGGGAGGCCTGGAGTGCTTCAATCCATGGGGTTACAAAAAGTCAGACACAACTGAGCGACTGAACTGAACTGCATGCAGATCAAACACGTCAGGACAAATTTAGCCAGTTATCTACAGTTTTCTGAACTACTACTGAGTCTTACTAACTTGAACTTGGATGCAAATTGTTCATTATTAGTATGCCAGAAGACAGGAGCAGCATGAGAAATGAAAACTGTGTGTGTGTTGCTATGGATGGTACCTTTACTTTTTAAATGTATGCATTTCTGTATATGTGAATATTAGACATAAGGTAAGAAAATGTCACTATTTTGGATCAGATCTTTCGCTGTCTTCTCAATTAAATGGGGTGTAGGACATTAACTCTCATCTCACTGTTTCCTAATTTAATCACTTTTATAACTCACAGATTCATACAAGATAGAGGTAACAGGTAAATCAAAATATACCTGAATCAAAGACTCTACTTCAATTCCTAATGTACTAAAGAATAGGTGACAATTATAACGTGAAATTGAAACAAAAATTTCTTTAAAAAATATTTTAATAAATATTTGAGTTAACTACTAGCAATATAAAATCCATGTAATTGCCTCCTTCACTGATTGCCTTAGTATTGTAAAATAAATACTTTAATACGTATGTCAGTAAAATCATAAATGGTTAAAATGTTTAACATCTGAATATTGTTAAAGATGCTATTTAAAAAAATTATTGGAGTAGAGTTGATTTAAAATGTATTAGTTTCTGCTACACGTCCACTTTTTTTTATACATTCTTCCCATACAGGTCATTATGGAGAATGGAAACTGGAAAAGAGTTTCTTGTGCTATACAGTAGGTCCTTATGTGTTATCTATTATATATATAGCAAAGTGTATATGTCAATCCCAACATATGTATTTTTAACACATTTTTAGAGTAAAATTTAACAAATATGTTAGAATTTTGACATATTTTGTGAACCAAAGATCAAAAGCACAATTAATTATTTTACAGGAGTAAAACAAAAGAGTTAACTTGTAGAAATAAAATTATTTAATTGAGGGAATTTGGGAGAAGAGTATATGGAACACTGAGACACTGGGGAAGCTGACCAAATAAGTAAAGACTATAGGAGTTGGATAAGATAAAAGCAAACTGTAGGACAATCAAGTAGAAAAGTGATGTCTTCTTATGCTGATGATAATATACCAAGAAAAGCAATATGTAAAGGATGGGAATAGCAACTGGAAAAAGAACAACATATGCTCATAGTAGAGGCTACCTTAGGATTTTTTTTTTTAATTTGACAACAAAAGCAAATACACCAAACTACAAAGCTTCTGCACAGCAACAAAGGAAACTATCAAAAAAAAAGAAAAGGAAACCTACCAAACTAGGAGAGAATATCTGCAAATCATATGTCTGATAAGGGGTTAATATATAAAACATAAAAGTAACTCACACAGCTCAACAGCAAAGAAACAATTCATTTAAAACACAGGCAGAAGATGTGAACACATATATTTTTTCTGAATAGGATGTAAAATAGATAGCCCAAAGGTACATGAAAAGGTACTCAAAGTCACTAACCATCAGAGAAACACAAATCAAAATCACAATGAAGAGTATTATCAGAAAAACAACAGATAATAAATATTGGTGAGGATGTATAGAAAGGCAGAAAATAACAAAGACGTTCACATCCAAAGATAAATAAATGAACAAAGAAAAAGTGGGATATATGTACATTGGAATGTTAGTCATAAAGAAAGTATGGTATCTTGCCATTTACAACAACGTGCATGGGCCTTAAGAGCATTATGAAAAGTAAAATAAGTCAGACAGGAAAAGTTAAATATTATATGATCTCACTTGTGTGTGGTACCTAAAAGAAAAAAATAAACAAACAGCAAGCTTACAAAGAACAGATAGATGGTTTGCCAGAGACAAAGGAGGAGGTGGTGTTGTTCAGTCACTAAGTCATGTCTGATTCTTAGTGACCCCACGGGCTGCAGTATACCAGGCTCCTTTGTCCTATACTATCTCCCGGAATTTGCTCAAATTCATTTCCACTGGGTCAGTGATGCTATCTAACCATCTCATCATCTGCCACCCCTTCCTCCTTTTGCCTTCAATCTTTCCCAGTATCAGGGTATTTTCCAATAAGTCAGCTCTTCCCTTCAAGCAGCCAAAGTATTGAGGAGTTTCAGCTTCAGCAATGAATATTCAAAGTTGATTTTCCTTTAGGATTGACTGGTTTGACCTTGCTGTCCAAGGGACTCTCAACAGTCTTCTCCAACACCACAGTTCGAAAGCAATTCTTCAATGCTCAGCCTTTTTTACAGCTTCCCAGGTGGCGCTAGTAGTAAAGAAACTGCCTGCCAATACAGGAGATGTAAGACACACAGGTTCGATCCCTGAGTTGGGAAGATACCCTAGAGGAGGAAATGGCAACCCACTCCCATATTCTTGCCTGTAAAATCCCATGGACAGAGGAGCCTGGAGGGCTACAGTTCACAGTATGGCCAAGAGGCAGACAAGACTGAAGCAATTCAGCATAGCCTTTTTTATGGTCCAACTCTCACATCCTTACATGACTAATGGAAAAACTATAGCCCTGACTATACGGATCTTCGTCAGCAGAGTGATGTTTGTTTTTAATATGCTTTCTAGGTTTGTCATATCTTTCCTTTCAAGGTGCAATCATTTTTTAATGTCATGGCTGTAAGTCATGGTCTGCAGTGATTTTGGAGCCCAACAAAATAAAATCTGTCAATGTATTCCTTGTTTCCCCTTCTATTTGCCATGAAGGGATGGGACTGGACACCGTGATCTTAGTGTTTTTTTTTTTTTTTCCAACTTTGAGTTTCACAAATTTGGGGGGTGCCTAAATTGCTGAAAGGGGTGAAAAGGAAAAAAAATTCCAGTTATAAAATAGGAATGTAATATACAGCAGGGTGATAGTGTATGGTATATTTTAAAGTTCCTAAAAGAAAAGATTTTAAAAGTTTTCATTACACACACAAAAAAATTGTAACTATGATGATGGATGTTAACTAGAACTTATTGTGGTGATCATGTTGCAATATACTCAAAATATACAATCATGTTGTACACCTGAAACTAATATATTTCAATTGTATGTTAATTTTTCTAAGTTAAAAAAAGGAAAATAAAGTTTTGTAGAGATTTATACAGCAAACAAAAGATGAGATCATACACAAACACTTGTGTACTGGGAGTGCATACTTTGGCTATTTGAGTATCATCGGTAACTGCTGATTTTTCAATTATTCTGTTGTAGCCAGAACCAGTGGGAAATATCTAAAAGCGTCACCAGAATTATTGTTCATTATGAAGCATAAGTCAATATAAGGTAGGTCTATCCTAACCCTATTCCCAAATATCTTATAAAACATTTTACCCAGGAAGCATGTACCCAATGACAGGAATATTTTGATGTTCTAGTTTTTTGTTTTTGCTTTGTTTTCTTTTAAGCATAGCTTCCTAGGGGAGATTTTGTTTCCTAATTACAGACTTTGCTTATTAATGCTTTTTAAATATAAAATAAGGGCAATTCTGACAAATCTATATAAAAACTCTTCTTTAGTTAGTAAATCAAATACAAATAGCCCCATTAGATGATTTTCTGCTGGTTTCATAAGGATTCTTCAATACGGTACTGCTAACAGACTCATTTTTTTTTTCAGCTCCAACAGATATTCGTTCTTCCAACATGAATTAATATAAATAATGTTTACTCATAAATGTTTGCCAAAACAGTAAAATGCATGAAAAAATAATGACTATAAACAACATGCCACCTAGTGTTCACTCATAATCAAGCATTTTAATTAAAAAATGTATCTTAAAATACATACAACACCAGCAAAAACAAGGCAAATTTGTTAACTCTCTTTTTATGAGTTTTCAACATAAATTTACATTTTAAAAATTTATTTTCCTAAATAAAATTCTGTGCTTATGGAATAATTAGTCTTGAAATATCTAGAAAATAGAAATTAGAAGTATAAATAAATGTACTTCAGAAATTCTCTAAAAAGGCAGCATGTAAAAATGTTAAATGTTATACAATCCTTATATTGTCTCTTAATATGTCAAAGTGTGAAGGTATAAATTATACAACTTCCTAATTCCGATAAGCTGTCATATTCACTGTTCTTAACACAGAATGACATGAGCATCCGACCCTTTGGAGGAGAGAGGAGGTAAGTAACACAGATAGTAAAACTCTTGAGGAAAGAGTAGATGAAAATTGTTTTTAGACCACACACACTGTTGCATCTAAAATTTTGTAGAATTTGAACCTGAAATTCTTTTCAAAGAGCAAGATAAACTAAAGTCTCAGCCTGTAACCAGAATTCATGTTGGAAAACCATACTTAATTGATGCCAACACTTAAGACAGTTTTTAGTTTACCATGCTATACCACCTAGAAATTCAAGCTTCAAGAACAGCTTCAGTTCAGTTCAGTCGCTCAGTCATGTCCCACTCTCCGCGACCCCATGAATCACAGCACGCCAGGCCTCCCTCCCTGTCCATCATCAACTCCCGGAGTTCACTCAAACTCACCTCCATCTAGTCGGTGATGCCATCCAGCCATCTCATTCTCTGTCGTCCCCTTCTCCTCCCGCCCCCAATCCCTCCCAGCATCAGAGTCTTTTCCAGTGAGTCAACTCTTCGCATGAGGTGGCCAAAGTATTGGAGTTTCAGCTTTGGCATCAGTCCTTTCAATGAACACCCAGGATTCAATTAACTATAATCTATTATTATATACTGTTAAAACTTCTGACATTGTACTTATTTTATCTGTGAAACAGCCCATCTTGGGTAAAGACTGCAATAGCCATCTTTGTTTTCTTAGAAAGTTCCACTAAGAGTTGTTGAGTGAGTTATTGCAGCCACTACAGAAACTGGTATGGAGTTTTCTCCAAGAATTAAAACCAAAACTTCCATGTGGCCTAGCAACTCCACTTCTGGATATTTATCCAAAGAAAACAATAACACTAAGTAGGAAAGATATACACAGCCCCACATTCACTGCAACATTATTTACTTTAACCAATACATGGAAGCAAACTAAGTATCCATTGATAGATGAATGAATAGAGATAAGATGGTATTAATTATATCATGGGGTCGCAAAGAGTCGAACACGATTGAGCGACTGAAATGAACTGAATTATTCAACTATAAAAAAGAACGAAATCTTGCCATTTACAACATGGATGGACCTTTAGGGGATTGAAAGTGAAAGTGTATCCATGCTCAGTCATATCGGACTCTTTGTGACTCCTTGCGACCCCATGGACTGTAGCCCACCAGGTTCTTCTGTTCATGGAAATCTCAAGGCAAGAATTCTGGAGTGGGTTGCCATTCCCTGCTCCAGGGGATCTTCCTGACCCAGAGATCAAATCAAGGTCTCCTGCATTGCTGGCAGATTCTTTACCATCTAAGATACCAGGAAAGCCCCTTAGAGTATTAAGTCAAGTGAAATAAGTTAGAGAAAGACAAACATCACTCATATGAAGAATCAAAAATTGAGGCCTACATACAGAGAATCGACTAGTGATTGCCAGAGGTAAGTGTAATGAATGGGGAAAGTGGATGAAGGTGGTCAAAGAGTACACACTTTTAGTTATAAGATAAATAAGTTCTGGGTATATAATATATAGAATGTTGATTATAGTTAACAACAGTATATTTGAAAGTTCCTGAGAGTAGATTTTTAAAAGTTCTCAATATACACAAAAAATTATAACTATGAAAGGTGATAAATTCATTAATTATCCTTCCTGTGATAAATCCTGCAATACATATGTCAAATCATTATGCTCTACACGTTAAACTAAGAAATTTGTTGTTGTTATTGTTTAGTCACTAAGTTGTGTCACTCTTTGCAACTCCATGGACAGTAGCCCACCAGGCTCTGCTGTCCATCCATGGGAATGTCCAGGCAAGGATATTACAGTGGGTTGACATTTCCTTCTGCAAGGGATCTTTCCAACTCATGGATCGAGCCCGCGTCTTCTGCTTGGCAGGTGGATTCTCTACCACTGTGCCACCAGGGAAACTCAAACTAAGAGAAGTTATGTATCAATTACATTTCAATAAAACTGGACAAAAAGCTTTAAAACTTAAAAAAGAATATCATATTGTCTGTACAGTACAACGGAATTAAAAGCTGTAGCTTCAAAACCAGTAAGACTTGCATCTGAATCTCAACTCTATCACCTATAGTTGTGTAACCACCCACAAGTTATTTGCCTTTCATCTGCTATACACCCAACACACAAAATATTATAAATAAAGCACTTTAAACAATATTTGGTACTTTTAAAGCCAAATGGTAGCTACTATTATCACTATATCCTTTTCTACTTAATATTATACATCTTATATGTTAATTTTTCTTAAACATTACTCATAAAACATTCACCATAAACTTTATGGTAATAGCATAACATACGGATGACAGTGGAATTCAGGTAACTGGCATAGCTGCTAATTAGGCAAAATTTCACTGAGTAGAACCTTAATCAATCAAACTGGAATTATTTAACATGAATATGAGAAAATGTGTCACAACACTGCTAAACGCAAGAAAATTGTTTATCTAATTATTATATGAGCAGAGGCATGTTATTTTCTAACACTAATCTCTGAAACCTTCACAGGCATCAAAAACATAGTCATTTTTTCATTGAATTTATGTTAGGATAACATACATATGACAAAACCTATTCCTTTCCCCAGACTCATTATGTGACAAATGTTGCTGATATTAACATAGTAATGACATGCCAATATTCAAGGAATCATTTTTCCTGATGTATAATTAAGAGAATGTTTCCACTTGTATAATATACCATGATTTTCTCTTCAAAATGAATAAATAGTCCATCCAAATTCCTTAAAAAATTAGCACTGAAACTCTAATATCTCCAAACTTCTCAAGGCAAATACACAAATAGGATTAAACCATTCTCCTGCTAGCAATTTTTTGATAGTTCCATGAATGGAAATTATTTTGGTATTCAAAGCCTTCATCAACTTGGTTTCATCTTGCAGTAATCACTCTCACGTTCTACCACAAATCACTCTATCTACTCTCTATTCTGCTTTGCAGTCACACCTGATTATGGAACAATCCATAAATATATCCCTTGCTTCTATCTCTTCATTCATGCCCACTGTCCTGTTCTGCCTCTTAAATTTATTTTTTCAAGAACCCTAAAACATATATTTCTCTATGAAGAGTTCCTAAATCTTCTGTAGCTGGAATTAATCATCATTCCACAAAATGTTAATAGTATCTGCATTACACTTTCTTTGTGGTATACATAACAACTTTTAATTACAAATGTTTACATATACAATTATTCTCATAAATCAAGTAGAAGCTTACTCATTTTTAATCCCCAAAGCTTAGAACAGTTCATTGACTACAACAATTATTTAAGATATTATTTAATTCTACTCATCTACATGCCCTGCATGCATGCATGCTAAGTCGCTTTAGTCGTGTCCGACTCTTCGCGACGCTATGGACTGTATATAGTCTGCCAGGCTCCTTCACCCATGGCGTTCTCCAGGCAAGAATACTGGAGTGGGCTGCCATTTCCTCCTCCTGGGGATCTTCCCACCCAGGAATCGAACAAACGTCTCTTATGTCTCCTGTATTGGCAGGCAGGTTCTTTACCACTAGTGCCAGATGGGAAGCCCATCACATGCCCTACAATCATGATTACCAGTCCCTGATAAACAAGAATGTAGAGAAAAGAAAAGATTATATAGTCACAGCTGTGCCAACAAAAAGGGCAAAAGGATTAGCATAGACTATTTCAATGAATGAAGTGAAGACAGTACTTCCTGAAAATGACCCAACCAATCAAATCCTAAAATTATGACAAAATATCAAATTAGCATAAGTGCCAAGTAAGAATCATTAAGGATAGACATGAAATCACTCATGTCCTTTGTCCTATACTGAACTTTTAATGAATTTAAGTAAATTTAAGTAAAAAGTTATGCAAAAGTTATGCACTGAATATTTAATGAATTTAAGTAAAAAGTCACGGAAAACACTAAAGATACCACTCTGGCTCATAATCACTACCTTTTAAAAACAATTTTTGTGAAGCAGTTTAGTGATACTACCCTTTTTGGGGGGTATAATTATGTATCATAGGTATCATTATAACTATGATGCTTATGAACTCAGAGCTTATGGTTTCTAACTGAAATAAAATACTGCAGATGTATAAATAGCTTCTCCATGCCTGCATTTTAACATTGCTGAAATATATGTACATTCCATCATCAGATAATAAACCTTTACTTTCATTTTGTTCATACAGCTTTCAAAGTAATCAGAAATGTTTAATATAGTCTCTTAAAACTTGGAGGGGAAATATAATGTAAGATGTCTAATAAAACCTAGCCTTACTTGGGAAAAAAATGGTCTTATTTTTTTCAGTCTGTTATACAAAGATCATTATTTTCTGGTTTGAATTATAGCAGCAAAACAATTTCATATCACAATTAATTGCATCATATTTTAAAATATGATTCAATTTAAATGACTGTAAACATATAATCAATCACATAAATGTAACTGTCTTATCTTAATCCCATTTGTGGCATTCAGATCATTACCAACTAGTCAAATAATAAACTGATCTATGCATAAATACAAATATTTATTGCATTATTATTTTAAGAAGCATTTTTAAAAAGAGAATTATTATATAAAATGGTATAAGTAGGATGCGGATGGGAACAAGGAATGAGAATAGGCATGTGAGATCTTTCTAGGGTGGTGGTAATGTTCTAAAGTTAGATTTGGTGATGTTTGCACAAGTCTATAAATTTACATAAAATAATTTGTATACTTAAGATGAGAGAACTGTAAATTATACTTCAATAAAACTGCTACATATGTTCACAATAAAACATTCAAGAACATTTTGAACTTATTATTCTCAAAGGGGATTCACTTGTGGCTCAGCTGGTAAAGAATCCGCCTGCAATGCAGGAGTCCTGGGTTTGATCCCTGGGTTGGGAAGAGCCCCTGGAGAAGGGAAAGGCTACTCACTCCAGTATTCTGGCCTGGAGAATTCCATGGACTGTATAGTCTATGGGGTCACAAAGAGTCGGACACGACTGAACGACTTGCACTTTCACTTTCATTCTCAAAGGAGTAACATATGATGCAGCTTTCTTAAATATAGAACACTTCAGTATAATATTTCAATATGGAATATTACATGTAAAAAGAGGCAAATATACATTCTTTTCAAGAACACATGGAATGACTAGCAAAAAGAACATGTTTAGGTTCATAAAACAGACTTCAGCAAATTTCCAAAGACTAAAATCATATGAATGAAATGTATATATTCCTTGAAAAGTAAAATTAAAAAGCATTCCAAGAAATATAAAATATGAATTCTCTGACATTTGTTTAAAAATCTGTATTTATAAGTTTTTATTTCTATACAGAGAACACTGTAGGCTGGAACTTCAATGGTGAGTTCTTACAAATACTGAAGACAAAATTAAAAAAAGAAAATTGAAAATGACACTAAAGTAATCCATGCAGTCAATAAACAAACAAGCCACAGAATATGAACAAGGTTGTAGTACCCAGACATGCAACAACATATTACCTAAAAATGTCAGCTTTCCAACCAAACATCAAGAGAGAAAGAAAGAAACTGGAATATGTGACACATAAATGGAAAAAGAAGCAGGCAACAGAAATGGCTAGTGAAAGGAGCCCAGGTGTCAGATTTAACAGGAAAAGATTTCAAAGAAGCCATTAAAAATATGTTCAAAGAACTAAAGGAAACCACAATCAGAGGAGTAAATACAGTTATGACAAGGTCACATTAAACAGACAGTATCAATTAAGAGATAGATACTGATATATAGGAAACTGAAGAGAATATAGAGTTCTATTCACAGGAAATTTTTTATCTTTTTTTTCTTTTTTGCTATATCATATCTGTATCAGAAGATGGATATTAGCTGAATCTATATGATAGTAATTTCACAATCAATTTAATCAAATCACCATGCTGTATGCCTTAAACTTACTCAGTGATGTATGCCAAATACTTCTAAATAAAACTGGAAAAAATTTATTAAAATAAAGTAAAATTTGTATTTTCAAATAGTAATACAATTAAAATTTAACATTATTTCCTAAAAGAGAGAAAGATACTATAAAAACAATCCAAATGGAAATTCTGGAGTTGAAAAGTATAACTGAATTGAAAAATTCTAAAGACGGTGTGAACAGTAGATGTAAAAAATCAGAAGAAAGAATTAGCAAATATAAATACTGATTATGCAATCCAAAAATCAGAGGTGTGAAATACTGAAAAATGATCATCAGAAAAATGTAGGAAACAAGTGTATGAACATATGAAAAATGAGACTATCAGAGGTAAACAAGAAAGAGAAAAGAGAGGCAAATATTCAAAACCTTAATGGATAGAAGTTACCAATTTATTGAAAAGCATTGTATTACCCATTCAGCAAGCCCATGAACTTGAAGAATTAAAGCAAAGAAATCTGCTAACAGAAAAATCACACATGGTAATGCTGAAACACAAGGAGAAAATCTTAAAAGCAGCAAGAGAAAAATGACTATTTACTTAAAAGAGAACAGTCAACAGCAGACTTCTCATCTGAAAAACCGGAGGCCAGAACACAGAGGAATAAAACATTCAAAGTATTCAAAGGGAGAAAATAAAAATCAACCAAGAATTTATATCCAGCAATCTAAAAGGAAAATAAGATACATTCCTAAGTAAATAAAAACTGATATAATGTGCTATTAGCTGATCTCAATTCAGTTCAGTCGCTCAGTCATTTCAGACTCTTTGAGACCACATGGACTGTAGCATGCCAGGCTTCCCTGTCCATCAACAACCCCTGGAGCCTGCTCGAACTCATGTCCATTGAGTCGGTGATACCATCCAACCATCTCATGCTCTGTCGTTCCCTTCTCCTCCTACCTTCAATCTTTCCCAGCATGAGGGTCTTTTCCAATGAGTCAGTTCTTCACATCAGGTGGCCAAAGTACTGGAGTTTCAGCGCCAACATCATCTTTCCAATGAATATTCAGGATTAATTTCCTTTAGGATGGACTGGTTGGAACTCCTGCAGTCCAAGGGACTCTCAAGAGTGTTCTCCAGCACCACAGTTCAAAAGCATCAATTCTTCAGCACTCAGCTTTCTTTATGGTTCAATTCTTACACCCAGACATGACTACTGGAAAAACCATAGCTTTAACTAGATGGACCTGTGTCGTCAAAGTAATGTCTCTGCTTTTTAACATGCTAAGTTGGTCATAGCTTTTCTTCCAAGGAGCAAGAGTCCTTTAATTTCATGAATTTCATAAACACAAGAAAAAACAAAGCAAGTCTTTCAAGCTAAAAGAGCTCAGACAGTAATTTGAATTGACATGAAAAACAATGAGCATCAAGTAGTCATGTAGTTATAAAAGATGGTAAAAATGCATATTTATTCTCCTTTATTCCCTCTTAACTGATTTCAAAGCAATTTTATAAAATACATATACAGTATGTATACTTTTGCTATAACATAAAAATGTAAAGCATTTGCTAATAACAACACAAAGGAGGCAGGTGGAAAAGCCATATTGAGCTAACGAAGTAAGTTCAGGTGGTAAATGAACAATGAGGTAATCATAAATAAAAAATGAGCTTAATATAACAAAATCTATAAACCAGTTACTTTTCCTCTCTTGACTTCCTTAAAAGACATATAAGTATATAATATAATAATTAGAATAATGTAATGTTGGGTTTGTAACCAACATTGTAGTATGTACTACATATAACAATTTAACACAAAAAGCAAAAAACACAATAGACCTATAAAAGTAACATTTCTATATCTCATAGGAATTAAGCTGTATAAACCTGAAGCTGATTCTAAGTTAAAATTTAAGTATCAAGTACTATAGCAAACATTAAATAAATAAGGCCAAAAAAAGTGAAAAAACAAATGAAAATGCTACAGTAAAAAATATTCATTTAATTCAAAATAAAGCAGTAAAGAAGGAATAAAGGAATCAAAAGAACATAATGCACAGGTAACAAATAAAATGATGAATGTAAATTCAACTATATCAGTAAAATTAATGTGAATGGAAAAACGATAATCTCAAAAGAGAATATTATTAGACAGGATAATAAAACAAGACCTAACAATGTGTTGCCTATAGGAGACATACTTCAGATTCAAAGTTGAAAATGGATTCAAGGTAAAAGAAAGGGAAAAGATCCAATGACTGTGCTAATGTCAGAGACAAACACTTCAAAGCAAAACATATTACTAGATATAGAGAAACATTTAATAATAATAAAAGAGTCAAACCATTAGGAAAATGATAATATATGTGCACCTAACAACCAAGCACCAAAATACATGAAGAAGAACATGACAGGTATGAGGGAAAAAATAGAAAAGTTGATAGTAACAGATGAAAACTTCAATTCCCAACTTGAATAGTGGAGAGAACAACTAGGCAGAAGTCAACAAAGAAAGAGAAGACTTGAACAAAAATATAAAGACTAAGAATTACAAGAAAAATACTAAATAGAGAATAAGACAAACAAACAGCAGAGAAAAATACAAAACTAAAAGTTGATTCTTTGTAACGGTCAAAAATGACAAACCTGTACCTATACTAATTAATATGTTAATGTTATCATCTCAAGAGGCGATTATCTTAATAAACACAGAAGTATTTGACAAAATCCAGCACCCTTTTACTTTAAAGTGTTCAGCAAAACAGGAACAGAATGAAGTTTCCCCATTCTGATAAAAAGCATCAATGGAAACTTCACAGATAACAACACATTTAATGTTAAAAACCGAAAGTTTTCCCACTAATATCAGTAACAAGACAAAGATAACTGTGTTAATGTTCAATCTTATACTGGAGATTCTAGATAGGTAAGAAAAAGCACTCAGAAAGTAAGAAGTAAATATATCTCTGTCTTCAGATGACAGTTTTGTACATAGAAAATCCTAAAGAATACACACACACACACAAACTATTAGTGCGAATAAATTCAGCAAGATTGCAGTATAAAGAATAGAAATACAAAAATCTACCTTATATATTAGCAAAGAAAATCCAAACATGATTTTTAAAAACAACTCTGTCTTACAACAGTATCAAAATAATAAAATAATAGAGAATATATTTAACAAAAGAAGTCCAAGAATTCTGGCATTTGACTTATGGCAAAAAGTTCTAAAGAGCCTCTTGATGAAAGTGAAAGAGTAGAGTGAAAAAGTTGACTTAGAGCTCAACATTCAGAAAACGTAAGATCATGGCATTCGGACCCATCACTTCATGGCTAATAGATGGGGAAACAGTGGCAGACTTTACTTTTTTGGGCTCCAAATTCCCTGCAGATGGTGACTGCAGCCATGAAATTAAAAGATGTTTGCTCCTTGGAAGAAAAGCTATGATCAACCTTGACAGCATATTAAAAAGCAGAGACATTCCTTTGCCACCAAAGGTCCATCTAGTGAAGGCTATGGTTTTTCCAGTAGTCATGTATGGATGTGAGAGTTAGACTATAAAGAAAGCTGAGTGCTGAAAAATTTATGCTTTTGAACTGTGATGTTGGAGAAGACTCTTGAGAGTCCCTGGGACTGCAAGGAGATCCAACCAGTTCATCCTAAAGGAAATCAGTCCTGAGTGTTCATTGGAAGGACTGATGTTGAAGCTGAAACACCAATACTTTGGCCACCTGATGTGAAGAGCTGACTCATTTGAAAAGATCCTGATGCTGGGAAAGATTGAAGGTGGGAGGAGAAGTGGATGACAGAGGATGAGATGGTTGGATGGCATCACCGACTCAATGGACATGAGTCTGGGTAAACTCTGGGAGTTGGTGATGGACAGGGAAGCCTGGCGTGCTGCAGTCAATGGGGTCGCAAAGAGGCAGACATGACTGAGTAACTGAACTGACTGAACTAAAAAAGTACAAAACATCTTTGAAAGAAATTATGAAGACACAAATAAATCTAAAGCCATCCATGTTCAAGAATTGAAAGACTTACTATCGTGTAGTTAGTAAATGTCCCCTAATTGATCTGAAGATTCAAAACTGTGTCCACAAAATCCCAACTGGGTTTTGTTGTTACTGTTTTGAGATTTTTGACCCCAGAAATTGACAAGCTGATCCTAAAATTCATGTGGAAATGACAGAGATCCAGCATTTCCCAATTTCAAAATTTACATGAAATGCCCAGAATAGGCAAATCTATAGAAAAAGAAATAAGATTAGTGACTGCTTAGGAATGAGGCAGACTGAGAGAATAAAAAGGTGAGAGCTAAAGGGTACAAGGTTTCTTTCTGAGATGGTAAAATGCTCTAAAATTCCCTATGTTGATAGCTGCATTACTAAAACTACCAGATAATTCATTTTTTAAGCGAATGAATTGCATATATGTAAATTATACCCCAGTAAAGCTGTTTCACAAATAAAAACAAATTCATGGTTGCCTGGGGAAGGGATAGTTAAGGACTTTGGGAAGGTCATGTATACACTGTTTTATTTAAAATGGATAACCAACAAAAACCTATTATATAGCACGTGGAACTCTGCTCAATATAATGTTCCAGCCTGGATGGGAGGTGGTTTTGGAGCAGAATGGATACAGGTATATGTATGGCTGAGTCCCTTCACTATTCATCTGAAACTGTCACAACATTTTTAATTGGCTATACCCCAACACAAAATATTTTTGGTGTTCAAAAAAAATAAAAATAAAACTTTTTAAATGAAGCTGTTTTTCTCTTGCTATTTCCCCTGCCTTCCTGAAAATTCATAAAGCTAACAGGAAGGGATAAATAAGGTAGGAGTTGGCACTAGGAGGAAAGATTAGGAGTTGCTGTGGCCAGAAGCATAGCAGAGCCCTGACCAAAGTCAGGAGCATAACCACACAAGGAAGCATCATGGTGTCAAAGTCCCACAGAGGTGAGGAGGGTGTTCACCCAACAAAGTTTTCCAGGTATGGGAGACAAAGACTAAGAAACAGTTTTATTGAGCAGACAAAAGATACATTATAATATAACTGCTGTGAACTAGATAATTTTCCTATAAAGGGCATTATGGGTCAATTAGCAAAATTCTAACAGGGTCTGAAAATTAAATGGTAGTAACACACTGATGTTAGAAATTCTGTAAAAGAATGTTCTTGTTTGTGTAAACACGATAGTCAGGGAAGGCAGGGCATTATGTCAGCAATACTCTTAAATGGTTCAGGGGAGAAATTTATCTTACTACTGTGCTTGTAATTTTTCTGTAAGTTTCACTTTCTTTTTAAATTTAAGAATGAGAATGAAAAAAGGATGAAAATTCAAGAGATAGTGACAAGTATTAAAGATAAGCAAAGTATACAGGGTTATCATTTGCATCTTTCTAAATTCCATATATATGCGTTAGTATATTGTATTGGTGTTTTTCTTTCTGGCTTACTTCACTCTGTATAATAGGCTCTAGTTTCATCCACCGAGACAGCAAAAGAGACACAGATGTATAGAACAGTCTTTGGGACTCTGTGGGAGAAGGAGTGTGGGATGGTTTGGGAGAATGGCATTGAAACATGTATATTATCATATGTGAAACGAATCGCCAGTTCAGGGTCGATGCATGTTACAGGATGCTTGGGGCTGGTATGCAGGGATGACCCAGAGGGAGGATAAGGGGAGGAGGGAGGTGGGAGGGGGGTTCGGGAGGGAGAACTCATGTACACCCGGGGCGGATTCATGTCAATGTATGGCAAAACCAACCAATATAATATTGTAAAATAATTAGCCTCCATTAAAAAAAAAAGATAAGCAAAGTAAACAAGTACAGTCAAGTCTCTGAAGAAAACAAAAGCAATGAAATAGCGCAAACAGTAAATAGTATCCAAAATTCCTTGTAATACAAAAACATGCAAAACTACATACTGAAAGTGCATATCACTTAACTGAGAAATCAACCCAGGATAACCAAGACATATCCAGCAAAATTGCTGAATTTAAAGAAATAAGTTTTAAAAATTAAAAAAAAAAAAAAATAGTCCTTTGAACAAAACACTTGAAGCCAGAAGAAAATCAGTAACATGTTTGAGTGGTACAAAGAAATGTCAGTCAAGATATAGCCAAGCAAATGGCTGTCAAACATACTGGCTCTTGATAAACTAATATGGAAATGTAGCTCTCAAAAACACTATTCTCATGAGTCCTTCCTGAGGAATAAACTATATAATTAGCTTCAGACAGGTAAAACAGAATGGGCTCCCCTGGTGGCTCAGACAGTAAAGAATCCACCTGCAGTGCGGGAGACCTGGGTTTGATCCCTGGGTTGGGAAGAACACCTGGAGGAGGGCACAGCAACCCACTCTATTACTGTTGACTGGAGAATCCCCATGGACAGAGGAGCCTGGCGAGCCACAGTCCATGGGGTCACAAAGAGTCGGACATGACTGAGCGACACAACACAGCACAGGCAAGACAGATCAATGTAAGGACTGTGATGAATATCAATATATTCTTATAAAACTATGACTAAGAATTTAAAAAGAAGGAGAATAACACGTAATATGTCAAGGCTCTATATTGCCACCCTGCTTATTTAACATATATGCAGAGAACATCATGTGAAATGATGACGCACAAGCTGGATGAAGCACAAGGTGGAATCAAGACTGCTGGGAGAAATAGCAATAACCTCAGATACACAGATGACACCATCGTTATGGCAGAAGGCAAAGGGGAACTAAAGAATCTTTTGATGAAAGTGAAAGAGGAGGATGAAAAAGCTGGCTTAAAACTCAACATTCCAAAAATGAAGATCATGGCATATGGTCCTACCATTTCACAGCAAATAGATGGCGAAACCATGGAAACAGTGACAGACTTTTCTCAGGCTCCAAAATCACTGCAGATGGTGACTGAAGCCATGAAATTAAAAGACACTTGCTCCTTGGAAGAAAAGCTATGACAAACCTACACAGCATATTAAAAAGCAGAGACATTACTTTGCCAACAGAGGTCCGTCTAGTCAAAGCTATCGTTTTTCCAGTAGTCATGTATAGATGTGAGAGTTGTACCATAAAGAAGGCTGAGTGCCAAAGAATTGATGCTTTTAAACTGTGGTGTTGGAGAAGACTCTTGAGAGTACCCTGGACTGCAAGGAGTTCAAACCAGTCAATCCTAAATGAAATCAGTCCTGAATATCCACTGATATTGAATATCAGGACTGATGTCGAAGCTGAAACTCCAATACTTTGGCCACCTGATGCAAAGAGCTGACTCATTAGAAAAGTCCAATGCTGGGAAAGATAGAAGGCAGGAGAAGGGGACAACAGTGGACGAGACGGTATGATGGCATTACCGACTCAATGAATATGAGTTTGAGCAAACTCCAGGAGATGGTGAAGGACAGGGAAGCCTGGCGTACTGCAGTCCATTGGGTTGCAAAGAGTTGCTCACGACTGAGCAACTGGACAACAGCAACAACAATATGTAATAACTATGTGATTCAAAATGTAGCTAATCTCTTATATTTAGTTTTCTAGGTCTGTCATAACAAAATACCAAAGTCTGAGTAGCCTAAACAACAAAAATTTATTTTCTCACAATTCTGGAGGCTAGAAATCCAAGTTCAAAGTGTCAGCAGGGTTGCAGTCTTCTGAACCCTCTCCCAAGCCTCTCTCCTTGGCTTGGAAATGACCCACATTCCTCCCTGTGCCTTAACATGGTATTCTGTGAGTATCCGTATCCTAAGTTCCTTTGCTTATAAGCACCATATTCATATTTTATCAGGACCCACCTGAATGACTGCACTTAACTTTACCTCTTTAAAGACCCTATCTCCAAATATAGACACATTCTGACTGGGAGTTAGAATTTAAACATATGAATTTTGGGGGAACCACAAGTCAGCCGATAATATACCTCAAAATTTAAAAATGGCAAGGAGAATAGAGAGAGTATATGCAAAACAAGCTTAAGTGTTTTCAGTTATCAGTAGGATAGTGTTGGCACTGCTATTCTTAGACTGTTACTTGTGTAATTGTGGGCTTTTCTAATTCTATAACAATATGTTACTTGCCAACAAGAACTTTCAAAGTGGAAGAAAAGAGATAAATATTTAACTAAGAGGAGGTCGAGACAAATTTTACATTTCCCATTAATAAAAACTAGGGATTCCTGGAGTAATGACTAACTCCAGTGCTGAAACAATAAAACATTCAGGATGAGCCAGAAATACTGTCACAGGAAATAATAAGAATGTTAAGAAAGACTACAGAGTGATGTCAAAAGGACTAAGGGACCCACTAGAAGGGATATGAATTGCCCAGACTTGGAGCAATCTGAACTTCTTGAAGAAAAACACAGTAACTACAATTGGTTGAAACACCTCAAATACACTTAAATCTCTAAGCTTATGACGACACTTTAAAAATAGTCATTGGACATCTCTGAACAATGAGGAATGACATTAGATTATATTATTTCCCCTGAGAGAACATTCAATTCAGTTCAGTTCAGTTGCTCAGTCGTGTCCGACTCTTTGCGACCCCATGAATCACAGCACGCCAGGCCTCCCTGTCCATCACCAACTCCCGGACTTCACTCAAACTCATGTCCGTAGAGTTGGTGATGCCATCCACCCATCTCATTCTCTGCCGTCCCCTTCTCCTCCCACCCCCAATCCCTCCCAGCATCAGAGTCTTTTCCAGTGAGTCAACTTGTCGCATGAGGTGGCCAAAGTATTGGAGTTTCAGCTTTAGTCCTTCCAATGAATACCCAGGATTGATCTCCTTTAGAATGGACTGGTTGGATCTCCTTGCAGTCCAAGGGACTCTCAAGAGTCTTTTCCAGCACCACAGTTCAAAAGCATCAATTCTTCGGCGATCAGCTTTCTTCACAGTCCAACTCTCACATCCACACTGGAAAAGCCATAGCCTTGACTAGACGGACCTTGGTTGGTAAAGTAATGTCTCTGCTTTTCAATATGCTATCTAGGTTGGTCATATTTTTCCTTCCAAGGAGTAAGAGTCTTTTAGGTAGCTTTATTAATCAGAGTTGGCACAGGAGAAAGTTGTTAGTACATTAACTAGGTAAAAATCTGCTAGGAATTAACCATTTTATGACCAATGGATAACAATTATTTGAATACGGGAAATAAAATAAGATTCTGCTGAAGGCATTGTGTTGAAGGAATAAAACTAGAACTTTGGAAGAACATACAGAACAGTTTTCTTTCCATTCATGGAAATTCTAGCATTCTAAATATACTATAGCTATAAAGTAATATGCCTGGTATTTTAAAGCAAATATACCTTAACAAATATGACCAAATGAGTGTTACATTTTGCAGGAGTCCTCTCAGAACTACTTACACATATATTCCAATACTCAAAATATTCCTTATATCTAGGGTTTTAAAAATATTTGCAGAATTTAAAGGGCTTTTAAAAGACCTTTGTTAACAGGTGCTTGCAATTTGTTGACATTTTTAGAAAAAAAATCACACCATAAACTTTTATTACAAATTGAAAATGAGGTTCTTAAAAATCTCAACTTGAATGGATATGAAACAAAAACTTTTAAAGGTGGATTTAAAAAACAGGCTTTAAAAAAACAAACAACAAAAAATGAGTTTGTCATCATTGAAGAATCTTTAGGTAAAGATAATAAAAACTCGAGCCTGCTCGAGTGCAGGTAATAGTTCTACTATTAGTAGTAGTTACCTAATAGTACTACTGGTTAAGGGGTAGAACATGGCAACCCACTCCAGTATTCTTGCCTGGAAAATCCCAGGGACAGAGGAGACTGGTGAGCTACAGTCCATGGGGTCATAAGAGAGTTATACACAACTTGGCCAACTAAACAACAACAAACAAGGGGTGAAAAGCAAGTACTTGAGGTATGAACCACTCTCATTCATTTCTTGTTGCTGAAATGTTGTATTCATTTCTTCTTGTGATGAGATTCTTGCTTCTGTGAGCAGTTATTGAAGATGTAAGGTGACCAGGGCCACTGCTCCTGGTAGTACTGCTGGGTTGTGCCGGGGTCTGGATGCTCATGGTTGCAATAATGACTGGGGCCAGCTGAGGCAGCTGAGGTTCTTGGGGATATGATGATGCAATTCAGGGCTTTCTGGAGTTGACTTTGCATTCCCACTACCAACTGAATTCTATAGCATTTTAAATTATATATAGTTCTGAAGGCAAACTGCCATCCTCAAGGGACTGATTTAATTTTGGGAAAAAGAATAAAAGACCTGAAGCCATCATAAAACCATCTTTCATCAAAAATACAGTTTATCTCTAAAGTAATGAGAACTGTTTCCTTGTGTCACTTAAAAACTGACCTTGCAAGCAATTTCAAAAAAGAAATGCAATTAACTTGAAAAATGGTAGCATATTTTGAATATGCATATATCTTCCAAAAGAAACTGGCTAAAAAGGAAAATCATTAAAATATTATAGTTTAAAAATAGTTTCTCTATTTTACATAGCGAATTTATATAACCATACTTCATAGGCACATTAAGTACCTATTACTCAGAGGTTTTTATTTCTATAAAAAAATAATTTACAAGTGTATTGACATAAATATATGTGTAAGACAGCAAAAGGAAATAAGCATGAGACCAGGGAAAAAAAAAAAAAACAACTACATATAAACAGTTCCTCAAAAGGAAAAAATGATGGAAATGGAGTAGAGAGATATTATAGTAGATTCCTGTGACACCTTGTGGATTCTAAGGAATTACATAGCTGGCAACAGAAGAAGAAAAACTGATCTTTAGGATTGAGCAGGTATTTCTGCCACGGGCAAGGTCTGGTTAATGCATAATGCAGACACACAATCATACTAAAAGGGAGGAAGGAGTCCAGAGAGCACAGAAAAATCTTATGTTTAAATTTTTCTTGTCTTACCTTCAAACGTGAATTTTTAATTCATCAATTTGCATACTAGATTTCAAGGTTGCACCCATACAACTCTTTGGTTCTTGATCCCCCCATCTTTTGTACTCTCTTCTAACGTTGCTATCAATCTATATCCAAGTTCATTCATATCTCTTTCATGTCCATGTTCATTTCTCTTTCTGCTAATAAGCAAAGAGTGGATTTCTTTTTTACCTTAGATATATATTTTTAGTTCCAAAATTTCCATTGATATTTGTATGTTGCAGTTGATAATTTCTACCTATTAATTCATTCAGTTCAGTTCAGTTCAGTCGCTCAGTAGTGTCCGACTCTTTGCGACCCCATGAATCACAGCACGCCAGGCCTCCCTGTCCATCACCAACTCCCGGAGTTCACTCAAACTCATGTCCATTGAGTCGGTGATGCCATCCAGCCATCTCATTCTCTGTCGTCCCCTTCTCCTCCCGTCCCCAATCCCTCCCAGCATCATTACAAGCGCTTTTTTTTTACCCTATTAGTTACAAAAAGTCCCTAAAAGTCCTCATGTGATAATTAAACAATTCGAGGTTATCCTGGAGTTGGTATGTGCTAATTTTCTCTTCCCTTGAAAATAAATCACATTTTCCTGACTTTTCATAGGATGAATAATTTGTGATGATATGCTGGACATTTTGGACATTATCCTATTGAGACTATATTCTGAAATATCCTGATGCTTTTATTTCAGGGGATCATTTTCTCTTTTAGATATGATTACATACTGTCATTTTTTCTACGTGTGGCATCTCAGATGTCAGTTCATTTCTTCAACTGTTATTTACAATCTAGTATCCATTTATCATGATCATACACGGATTCATGGGTCAGCCACACACCAACTGTTTTCTTTTAGTTGTTGGTGTTAACAGATTTCATATCCTTTTATGCCTGCCTCTTTTCTAGGGGCCCATTATTCATCCTGTATTTCTGATTGCCCCAATGCTTGTTACCTTATTTTTTCTGGCCAGGAAGTTTGTCTATCAAGATAAAAAATGAAGAACTCAGACCAAGCTGACTACCTGGTTCCACGTTTTGACTCTCCTCTAAAACTTGCCTGCTTTATATTCAGTCTCCAAGGCTCTGATGTCTTCTGCATTATGTCCAGACTTTTTATATGGTTATCTGTGGGAACATCAGTTTCTTAGTAACTTTCTCTCCCATACAAGAACTGAAAAGTCTCCAAAGTGACTTTTAATTCTGATGGTTGTCTTATACATTTTTCCCCTATCAGTTAGATCTTCATCTTAATATAATAAACTGTTAAAAAATCATGATGCTACCATTTTCTTAAATGGAAGACAGAACACAGAACTAAATACTGAAAGGAAAGGAAAGTGAAGTCGCTCAGTCATGTCCGACTCTTTGCAACCCCATGGACTTGCCCGCCAGGCTCCTCTGACCATGGGATTCTCCAGGCAAGAGTACTGGAGTGGGTTGCCATTTCCTTCTCCAGGGGATCTTCCCAACCTAAGGATCGAACCTGGGTCTCCCGCACTGCAGGAAGATGCTTTACCGTCTGAACCACCAGGGAAGACTAAATACTGAAATATACAGCAAATGAAGATTAATTGTTTGTCACATGTTTATTTCATAATTAAGAAATTTCAGTAATGATTATAAAGGATCTAAACTTTATAAACATCTGTTTTGCAAGTTTATGTCAAAATGCCATCTTATAGATAAGATCTTATAGATATATCTTATCTTATAACCTAGGAAACAATTCAATAACCGCAATCAAAGGGAGCTCTAAAATCAATCCACTCAGAATGAAAAGTGAAAGTTGCTTCGTTGTGTCTAACTCTTAGAACTCTCCAGGCCAAAATACTGGAGTGGGTAGCCTTTCCCTTCTCGAGGGTATCTTTCCAACCCAGGGATTGAACCCAGGTCTCCCAAATTGCAGGCAGATTCTTTACCAGGGAAGCACAATAATACTAGAGTCTGTAGCCTATCCCTTCTCCAAAGGATATTCCCGACCCAAGAACTGAACTGGGGTCTCCTGCACTGTAGACAGATTCTTTACCAGATGAGCTACAACTTCACTAGAGAAAGTTATAGTAAGAAATTCTGTATTCCATTAATTACTCACAAACTTAATGATTTATTTAATTAATCAGTGATATCCTACTCCAATTACTGTTTACCAAAGATAAGCAGGTACAAAATATTCACTGACAAATTACAGTGCTTAAAATCAGGCATTCCAGATAAAGAAAACTACCTAGCACTCTAATGATCTACAGATGAAAATCACTTGAGACAGGTGTGCTGCAGTCCATGGGGTCACAAAGAGTCAGACACAACTGAGTGACTGAACTGACTGACTGACATACCTTAAAATTTCCACTGCAACCCACTACCCCTTCTCTCACAGGAAGTGACTTTGCCTCCTACTTACCAAGGAAACTTAGACTATAATGTGTGAGCTACCTCACCTCTGTCCCCTGTCATAACGCAATCTGATCTTCATTTGCATCCTCTGTACCCTTCTTTAATTTTCTAAATTTCCAGAAATAAAGTTAAAGTTTCAATGTCAAAATTTTTGCAGGTGCCTGTCCTGATGGTAATGTACTTTTTAAATTCACAAGTTGAGGAAGTACACACACCCATGAACTTAAGAGTCAACCTCCATTAACAATAAGGAAATCCACAGGCTAAGCCTAGAGACTGGGAACTTTCAAAACCTAAAATTTTTTTCATGAAATGCCCAAAAGGCATTTTCTTTCTCTTTTTCTTAATGCACTACTTTAATTCTGGGAATTTTTTTTTGGGGGGGTGCATGCTGCCCAGCATGTGGGATCTTAATTCCCTGACCAGGGATTGAACCAGTGCCCCTGCCAAGTGGAAGCATAGGGTCTTAACCATTGGCCCACCAGGGATATCCTGAGAAGCATTCTCTTTTAAAGGTTCTGACTCTGATGCAGATGATGACATTTACTCTATTGTCTATGTTAAGGTTCAAGGAATATATTCTTTATCACATGAATACTTGCATATAGAACAAGGTGACAAACAGTTACTACTTATTTTCACCACTGGTATAAAATAATGTGATAAGAAAGAGCCACATGACAAACTGCTAAGTTTGTAAAGTAGTTCAGAACAAAATTTGCTCCTTTCTGAAAGAAAAGAGTTAATACCTGCTGATGTTTAATCCTTTTTTTTTCCTTTGCTGCTAATAAGCTCCCACCAATTCTGAAGTTTCACTATAGCAATCACACTGGATTTATGACTTTCATAGCTGTACTTTCTTTATTTTCTACTTTATTTATATTTCACTGGTTTGTCACCCAACTTAATACCATTCTGCTAGTGCCTGAAGAAACCAACTTCAAATATTTATATGGAATAAGGAAAAGAAGTATGAAAGGAAGGCAAGTTTCATATTCTCAAAAATGTGAATTACAGAAACACTTCCATGCAAATTCAACACATGGCATAACTAGGACTCAAACCCAACAAAAGTATTCATGAAAGAAAAAGTGGCTGTAACAAGCACAAATTCATTTCTATGGATAGCGAAACAAATAACATGGACAAAAGATGGCAGCAAGTACTGTCACCTTGACATAAAAATGACAGCACTATTGTCATTCAATATTATTATGGTTATTAAAATCATTGGAAACAGAAATATCTTTTCATAAGGGTAAATTCAAACTGTCACTTACATGTCCAATATAGAACATAAAATTTTAAACAGAAATATTAATGCAAAAATGCAAAGGCTAATGGAGAAATATTTTTAATGTTGAGTACTCCCTTTCCCATAGCACAATCTTCACACTGATTATTTAAACACTAAGTTTTAAAAAGGAAAAACAATTCTTCCATGAAAGATCTTCAGAATTATAAACACTTTGAATTACACTGTAGTATTCTCTCTCAACTCCAAAGAGTTTGGGATATCACAATTCCAAATGTGACTTACACAAAACTAATATATTTCCCCAGCCAGGTGTACTGCCCATTAAGAATGAATTCATATATGTGAATGCAATATCTTGCTTAAGTAAATCTTTATTTTTAAAGTCAAAAAAACAAGAAAATACGGTCAATCACACTAAATAATTTTCTTGCAGAATTATAACATGCACTACTCTGCACACTTCCGTGCAACAGCAAAGAGCAAACAAAAAAATAGAAGCTAACACTGAATAGTTTCAGCTACATGTAATATTTTACATCATTTTCCTTCAAAATCATTAACTATTCTATTTGGGTTATCTCTAACATTTCATTTGTTCATAATATAATTCATATATTTTCTAATTTGAGATTTCAAATATCATGTTAAGCAATATGGTTTTACAAAATATATTATTTAAGAATTCTGTCAACAAAAGCTATGGCTTCATCATTAGAAAACATTCTAAAGAATAAAAAAAGTTCAGGAAAGGAAAGGGAAAACAGTTAAAAAGAGAAAACAACACCTTTGAAACAAAATGACTCAGTTCCAAAATACAGAGATGACTTTTAAACCGCATTTAAGAAAACCTATCATTATATACTATATTGTGTATAGTATTTCACATTTCACACCTATAAATTTTCACAGAACTTATAATAAGATGATCTTCCTACCTTATATCCAGGTCCTAACTGATGAATTGCAAATATCTGTGCAGGGTTGAGGGCTTCACTGAACACATACACAGCACCAAGCTGACCACAGAATACCCTGTTTGCATCAGCAGTTTCTGAAGATCCGAGAAAGCACTTGTCGTAGCTCTATTTTTAAAAAGTCATAAAAAAATCCAATGTTTTAGCTTGCAATAACAAAATATTTTAGGAAATCTGCCTTTATTGTCAATAATACAATAAAGCATAATAATAATAACAGAAGAAACCAACAATTAAGACTCTATGGATTATTTAAATAAAAAAAAAAAAAACTAAAGACTTTTTTGGGAAAGTTAATCAGTCAAATGTTTCATATTTATGGGCAAGCAAACAATGACTATTCTATAATCACTTGACCAACTTTCCAAATTCTACAGTTAAAAGCAAAAGAGCTTAAAACTATTTATTTAAAAAAGTATAACTTATTTTTAAACTATAATGATTTGTAATTGTCCATAGATAGTTACCTAAATCAAAAGAATGACTCTTTCAAATTTAACCATTAACACATTGGACCAAAATTTTTAAATTCTACTTAATTTCTCCATTATGGATATATTTCTCTATTTCTCTACCCTAAGTTAAAGAAACAAAGAAAAATCACTTCCTTCTCTTAGATGAATTGGTATAATGCAGAATCAAATACACAATAATTACCAAAATCTGCTGACAAAAGCAGATGATATTATGCAATGCTCTCCATCTGGGGAGTTTAGCACCTAAGAAACCACATTGAACAAGATCCTTCCCACCTCTAATTCCTACATCTCACCTAACACGTGGCCCCATCTATCCAGACCAGTGAAAGCAGTCACTATTCACTACCCATCCTCACAGGTTATCCTACAAGCAAGACATTATTTATGTATGGCATCCCTCTGATGCTTCAATAAAATAACCAAATAATTGTGATGAGCTCCAAAGGAGAAACTCCTCATAGAATACCTAATCATTAATCAAAAGTACAGGAACTGAAGAACTGACTACATAACATATGTGTGTGTGTTATTCTCCATGCCTCTCCATTTCTTGGAATATTATTGCAAATAATTAAAAAATCAGTCTTTGTTTCCTTTCTTTTTTAAAATATGACTATAGAGTCAATGGCAGTCAACAAGGTCACTCTATAATAAAAAGACTATCCCCTCTGGAAGGCAAATATGAAGCAGAATTTCACTGAATATTCTAATTCTGGAAAAAATTATTCTCATAAATATGTATTGACTATGACCCAACTTTAAGTTTCTGGGACAGAACAAGCAAACTATTCCTATTAAGGAACAGATAGTAAATATTTTCAAACTTTGCAATCTACAACTTGCTTTGGTAACAGATTCTTTGTTTTCTTTAAGCCTTTAAAGTAAAAAAAAAAAAAAAAAACTTTAAAGAAATATAAAAACCAAGATGAAATTTTCACTTCTGCCCCAAAGACTCTGCATTCATGTTTCCACTGAATGGGATATTTCTTGCAAATACCCACATGGCTTTCCCTAGTCTCATCACTAAGGCCGTCTCAGGATGATCTGGCTTCTACCTTCCCTATACCTACACTTTCTATATTTGTTCTGAGTTAACCTTTCTCCACAGTATTTACCACCATTTATCTAATAAACAATATTAACATACTATACATATTTACTGTATTTAAGGTACTACTTCCACATCAAAATAAAGTAAAATACATATCTTTTAATGCTTAAGATTCTGAAAGAACAGAATATTGCATTTAAATTTTGAACCTAAAACTTAATAATCTGCCCAACTGATTTTCCTTTTTTGTATCACTAGTTGTGTCTTTTAGCAATTTAATTATTCTAAATTAAGGCAAAATTCACTTAATAGAAAAAACTTCAAATTAAAGCTAGTTTCTACCAAACAATTATATTATTCAATTCAGCTATAAGCAGTGATATATCAAATACTCAAATACATTAAAACACAGATAAATAAAAACTTACATCATTCGTGTTAACATGCCAAGCCATATCACCATAGGATACAAGCTGTCCATTAACATAACACCGAATTTCACTGTTCCTCCAACGATTGTAAATGTGGACAATGCTGATCATGTACCACTTAAATGAAAAAAAAAAAATTAGGCAATCAATATGCAATGTTTGGTTATTACTGATTAAAGGCAATCATAACATTTATCCCACACTACAAAAAATTACTTGAAGAAATATTAATGATAATCTACTACGAATACTTCAAATTAACTCCCCCATTTCTCATTTTACAGAAGAAAGAAATGATTTATAGAGAATAAATGTGTGATGGAAATAGAGCAAGAACGTTTGGTGCCCTAGACTGATATTCCTTTCACTATACCAAGATCCAAAAATTGTGGAAACACAATTTGTTGTCATTCATTTAATAATATTTTCAGTGTGTCAGGCACACTGACAGTTTTGACAGACAGATCATAGGTCAAGATTTATTTATTCAAGATTCCCTGGAATTTAAGGAGCAGTGGAAGGACCCATACATTAGACAAGTAAACGAATACAGAATTATAAAACCATGATGATGACTGTGGGTGGAAAAGGACGTTGTAAACTGAGAAAGAATAATGTAGGATTCTACTCTGGACTGCATAGTCAGGCGAAATCTGTCAAAGGAACACCATTTTAACAGCTATAATAAGATTGAGATAATTTCAATTTCACAATGTAGAATTATTAAATCTAGGAGTAATTATATTTTCTAACTTAACAGTGTATGACTATAAATTAAGAATCAAGGAATAGGTTTATACTGAGCTCTAATATTATAGTTACTAGTGTCAATAAAAAGCATTCTGACATGAGATGGTTTAAGTTCTCTAACAATTTGTGAATCTAATCCATAGTCTAATTCAGATAAAAGCCTGCTTCAGATAATAGTGTATTTCAGATAATATGTAAACATTATTTCTAAACAACAGAAAAATACAAATGATTTACTGATGTTTGAACAATTATGTTTTCACCAGTAAGGAAGATTTAGACTCATTTCCACCCCAAACATAAAAATATAAAACACAAACTTTGTTCTGCAGATTACTTAAAAACACTATTCAATTATTTCATACTTATTTTGCATGATATTTATAAAGTCATAATAGTAATTCTCAACCACTAAAATATTATTTATTTCAAGCTACCTGAAATAATTTGAACAAAAATTAATTTTCCTCATTTTGATTTACAAAATAAAATAGTGCACTAAAAAACTCACAAAATAAAGTAACACAAAATGACATTCTTCCTCAGTTACCAAAAAATGTCAGGTCAACTGGAAAAGGTCAGTTTTCATTCCAATCCCAAAGAAAGGCAAGGCCAAACAATGTTCAAACACAACTGCACTCATCTCACAGGCTAGCAAAGTAATGCTCAAAATCCTCCAACCAGGCTTCAATAGTATGTGAACCGTGAACTTCCAGATGTTCAAGCTGGATTTAGAAAAGGCAGAGGAACCAGAGATCAAACTGCCAACATTCGTTGGATCATTGAAAAAGCAAGAGAATTCCAGAAAATCATCTACTTCTGCTTTATTGACTATGCCAAAGCCTTTGACTCTGTGGATCACAACAAATTGTGGATAATTCTTAGAGATGGGAATACCAGACCACCTGACTTGCCTCCTGAGAAATCTGTATGCAGGTGAAGAAGCAACATTAAGAACTAGACATGGAACAACAGACTGGATCCAAATCAGGAAAGGAGTATGTCAAGGCTGGATATCCTCACCCTGATTATTTAACTTGTATGCAAAGTACATCATGAGAAATGCTGGAATGGATGAAGTACAAGCTGGAATCAAGATTGCCAGGAGAAAAATCAATCACCTCAGATATGCAGATGACACCACCCTTATGGCAGAAAGTGAAGAGGAACTCAAAAGCCTCTTGATGAAAGTGAAAGAGGAGAGTTAAAAGGTTGGCTTGAAGCTCAACATTCAGAAAACAAATATCATGGCATCTGGTCCCATCAATTCAAGGTTAATAAATGGGGAAACAATGGAAACAGTGACTTTATTTTTGGGGGCTCCAAAATCACTGCAGATGGTGATTGCAGCCATGATTAAAAGACAGTTGCTCCTTGGAAGAAAAGTTATGACCAAACGAGACAGCATATTAAAAAGCAGACACATTACTTTGCCAACAAAGGTCTGTCTAGTCAAACCTATGGTTTTTCCAGTAGTCATGTATGGATTGAGAATTTTGGACTATAAAGAAAGCTGAGCATCCAGGAATTGATGCTTTTGAACTGTGCTGTTGGAGAAGACTCTTGAGAGTCACTTGGACAGCAAGGAGACTTCAACCAGTCCATTGTAAAGGAAATCAGTCTTGAATATTCACTGGAAGGACTGATGAAGAAGCTCAGGCTCCAACACACTGACCACCTGATGCTAAGAACTGACTCAATGGAAAAGACCCTGATGCTGGGAAAGATTGAAGGCAGGAGGAGAAGGGGACGACAGAGGATGAGATGGTTGAATGGCATCACTAACTCAATGGACACGAGTTTAAGCAGACTCCGGGAGCTGGTGATGGACAGGGAAGCCTGGCATGCTGTGATTCATGGGGTCGCAAAGAGTCGGACAGGACTGAGCAACTGAACCGAACTGAAGTGCAGTATCACTAAAGAATTTTAAGCAGCAAAGTGAAATGATCATCTCCATAGCTTAGGAACATAACTGAGAGCAGTAAGGAAGTGAGACTGATAGGACTAAGAGCTGTTGTTCAGACGCTCAGTTGTGTCCAACTCTTTGCTACCCCACAGACTGGGGCATGCCAGGCTTCCCTGTGTATTATTATCTCCCTGAGCTTGCTCAAACTCATGTCCATCGAGTGAGTGATACCATTAAGATAAAGGCATTGGTAATTCTAAAAGTGGGGTACAGGAACTAGTTAACAAAACTGACTGGAGGTGCTAATTTTAAAAAGGGAATCTAAAAAGGTTTCCAATTTTTCACTTAAATGGATAGTGGTAACCAACTTAAGTAATAAAGTTAGCCAATTATTAGCCAGATAATTAAGTTTGGTATTTGCTTTTGGTCATAACATCAACATGTAAGATTAAATGGGTGAATAAATAAATACACAATGTAATGAATGATCTCAAAATGAATAATACGTATTTATAAGAAAATAAACTTTTCTATCTTCTTTCCTTAGGAAAATCAAGATGTACTCTACAGATAACAGACAAGTGACTTTTTGAACCAAGAAAGTCCAAGTTGTGACTTGATAGTTTTTGACTAAAGGAAACAGGAATAAACTTGGAGAATGTGTACGTATACTGACACTATAAATGTACACTGAGGTCTGCATTTAGTTAGAGACTCAAAAATAGCACTATAAAAGAAAGATACTAACAGGAACAATAAAAAAGGCCTATATTAAGAATTCAGTAGAAAACTATGACATGATATCTATACATATACCAATAGCAGTTAATATGCATTGAGCACTTACTACATGAAGTAATATGCTAATCATTTCCATTCACTTCCACAAGGCCAAACATCTGGGTAAGTGATAGCACTAGGAAAACACTTCTTGATAGTCTAATTAAATTTCTTATTAGGAAGGATAACAACTGAGCTAGGGTATCACCTGAAAAAACTAAACAAAGGGAAGAAATAAGAGAGTGGAGTTATCTTGACTAATGAAACAGTAAGAACCAGCCTACCAAAGTTGGAAATCTAAGAGCCATGGGTTTGATACGTAAGTCAGGAAGATCCCCTGGAAAAGGTCATGGCAACCCACTCCAGTATTCTTGCCTGGAGAATCCCATGGACAGAGGAGCCTGAGAGGCTACACTTGATAGAGTTGCAAATAGTTGGAAACGACTGAAACAACTTAGCACAAAATCAAATACTTATGATTTTCAAGATTTTATAAAAATCTTTACAGAAGGCCTTTCAAGACCCACTTCACTCCCTGAGACTACCAAGATATATGTACACATACACATATACATATATATATAGAGAGAGAGAGAGAGAAAGACTTGTTACAAATGGGAATGTATTTCTCAAAAGGCAACAATGTAAAGACAAAGAAAGAGAGAGAAGAGAGAGAGAACAATCAGGTTAAACTGCTTTATATTATTTAATGGTAATTTTATTTGATTCTTAAGTTTTCTTATTTCTACTATTTGAAGCACTGTTTCTCAAACCTGTCTGATGAGAAAAATCATATAGAGCATTTGTTAAATACTCATATTCCTGCCATGAAAGTAAGTCCAAGGATCAGTATTTCTAACAAATTCCCACTAAAATTCAAAATAATTTGGCACATTTGACACTGTCAAGGTCTCATCCCAAATCTAATGAATCAGAATTTCTAGAGGAGAAGCAATGAGAATTATATGAAAATAAGTGGGATTTGTATCAAGAAATAAAGAAATCCCCTTCTAATATATAATTTTATTTAAAATCATTGCATTAAGCTATTTTCTAATATATTAATGAATTATTGCTAAATTGCCATTCTTTAATAGAAATAACAATTAAATTATCCTTTACATAAGGGAAAACTTTTTATTAGACTCATGTAAAAAATAAAGGTACATATTTGAGAACCCCATTCAAAATAGTATTTTCTTCAGTATGTGGCACAATATACATGGGATAACAAAAAAGAAAGAAAAAGAAATGAAGCAGTCCCTCCACCTTACACGAGTTCCAAATCTGTTAGGATGGGTTCCTATGGATATGGGATAGAATATGCCCCGAAAGTGAATAAAAATCCCTGGGCAAAAAAAAAAAAAGCAGCTCTACAAAAGCAAGGATCTTGTCCGTTTTGTTCACTGTCATCTCTCCTGTGCCTACAACAGTGTCTGGCACTCAGTAAATATGCACTGAGTGATCACTGAATGTCGTAGAATATATCACAGCAAGAGAGAGAATGAGAGACCTCTTCCTGCAAGAGGTCAGGAAACTGATTTTTTCATGTCAAAAATTAGACATAAAAGATAAAAGAAAATGCAGACAGAGATAAGAGATAGGAGTCATGAGAAAACCAATAAAAGAATATTATGGAAGTCATAATAGGTAGTTTTAAGACAGTGGGAATGTTGAATTGCATTACTCTCAATAGATGATTTACTTACACATACCTTGCGTGGTTGAAAATCATATTTCACACAGTGCTGAAAACCTTTTCCTTTGGACTTCAGTGATGTAACGATCAAACAATTGCCAACAAAATGAGCAGAGTAACCAACTCCTTTGCTAGTACGAAAACTGCAAAGAAAACTGAAAGTAGTATAATATCCTCTGCTACAAAGAACAATATACCTGAAGATTACTATTATATAAATAATACAAAACACAATTATAAAAATAAAACTTGTATACCTACAGAGTAGAAAGGGTATTACAGGTACCAATAAAGACTAAAACAGGAAAACTTTAGAACTAAAAGAAGAAATTTAAGTTGGGAAAATAGAAGACTATAGAATCTTTTAACATTTCAATTTCACAAATACATAAAGTAACATAAATACATAAAAACAAATTAATGGTCAATAAAAGGCTACCAAGTAGATTTCATAAACTTTCAAATATCACCTGGATTAGCATATACAGAATCATATACACAGTTAATGTTTCCAAAAACAACTAGCTCTTTAATTCTACTGTATCTCTGAAAATAGCTTCCAAATTTACAAAAAAAGTGAGAGCCAAGTTTGGGGAAAAAAGGTAGGTAATCAAGCAAAATCAAGCAAAGGAGTACATGTACTGTCTAAAACAGAAAAAAAGAAAAAATGATGTGACTAAGAAACAGTTATTTTCTTCCAGAGAAATACTCCTCCAGCTGTGAATTCATTCACACATAAACCTGTAAATGTTCTGACAATTGACAGTACTACTGCAATAAAAGTATGATCTCCCAAAATGATCTTTTGGAAGTTCAACCCCATTTATGTTTGGGGAAGTTCAGATGTTCGTTAAAACTCTCTCTCATACTATCCATACATACTATCCATATGTAATCTTTCTGTAGTAGAGTCTACAACCTATCAATAGCTCACATTTTTCAACACTCACATTTCTGAAGTAGTCATTATATAAAAAGCACATAAAATATTATGCTTCCATTAAATCCTACATGATAGGTACTATTATTATCCTCATTTTACAGCTGAAGACACCAAAGCACAGTATAAACAGTGAGTGGTAAAGGCAGGACTTAAACTCAGGCAATCTTATTTCAGAGCACTGTAAGTATTAAATGATGTAATACAAATAAACACTTATAATGCCTAGTACATCCGTTCCGTTCCGTCACTCAGTCGTGTCCGACTCTTTGCGACCCCGTGGACTGTAGTCTACCAGGCTTCTCCGTCCATGGGATTCTCCAGGCAAGAATACTGGAGTGGGTTACCATTTCCTTCTCCAATAGTAAGGTAATAAATGAAAGTTTGATGTTCTTGTGACTTGGCATTATTGGTAATCTAAAATGACCAAGTTTTGAGTCTTACAGGTGAACCCACTGCTGGGATGAGCCACCCATTCTGTTAGTTATCTACTAAATAATTAATTTTATCTAATTATAACTTCTCACATGGTTATCTGGAGAAGGAAATGGCAACCCACTCTAGTACTCTTGCCTTGAGAATCCCGTGGACAGCGGAGCCTGGTGGGCTGCTGTCTACAGGGTCGCACAGAGTCGGACACGACTGAAGCGACTTAGCAGCAGCAGCAGCACATGGTTATCAAAATCAGCATTTCAAAGCATATCTTAATTATGCTCACAGAACCATATAAGTCAAAAGGCAAAGTGAAAGAAATCTGATAGTCGTTTGTTTTTCATTTTCTCTTCTTGATCAGCATCTTCACTCAGAACATACAATTGATTTGTGCAGACTCGAGACAGAAGGTCTGTAACACCTGATTCTTAAAATGGAATTGAAGGGGGGAAAAAAAAGTAGGGCATATAGCCTAGAATCAACAGCAAAAAATGAATAAAATAAACTGACATAACTGTATACTTATAGGTTTAACATTATTATTTACTTATTCTATGTACTATGTTGCCTTGACACTATGTTACATATTTTAAAAAATTGAAATGCTTAAGAGAAAAGTACTAAAATTAAATATATAACTTACCAATAAAGATAAGGTTTATCCTTATCAACATTAATGTTATTTAATGGATCCATACGAAACCAAGTGTTTAGGGTGAAGCCATTCTGATAAGGCCACTTTGCAATAGGAGGCAATGCAATTGCCTACAAGGTAATGATAAGAAATAGGAAAGTATCAGTTAAAGAAAATGTGACAGTAACTAAGGTCAAGTATGGCTTTCACAGATTAAAACACAATGAAGGTATGAGTATCAAAGAATCATGGACAAATATAAAAATAGAAATTATTATCTTATTAAAATAATCTATTATTTGTTGACTATAGATGCATTACACTTTCAAATACTCAATAAATCAAGTTTCATCTGTAAGTTATATAGTACGGTTCAAACTGTACTCCAATAACATCTCCTTCGATTTCACCAGTATACAGTCCCTTACACATATGCTGCAAAATTTTCAGTTTTCAGCTTACATTAGGTTTTCAGTAATATTTTACTTGATAAAGGAAGCTGAATTTTCAATTAAAAAAAATTGTGTCAGAAATGTTAATGGAATCAATACTGAAAAACAGAAGTATGAAGAAATAATACTAATACTGAAACAAAGAAGGGGAACATGAGGTTTATCACTCAGAAACTGAACTATTGAAATTTATGATCAAAAAGGACTCAGATACACTTACAAGTAGGAAAGGAATTAATACAGTATTCAGTTGATAACTAGCCACTCTCAGAAAAGGGAATGAGAAAGTAATATATTACTTGACCCGAAGTCAACAAAGTGGATTCACTTATCTTCCTATGAAATATCTAAATTCCTTCACATAAAAGATAAGTACCCTTAATGATTTTATTACTGATCCGTTCCTCCAAGCAGATCCTTCATATTGCTGCTAATGAACTTACTGAAATATAACACACAGCTTCCATATTAAATATCCTCTGCATATAAAATAAATTCTAAGTTTCTTAAGGTTACACAAGGCTCTTTACACACTGGCTCCAACAAATCCTTTCAATCTTATTCTCTTCTAGTGCCTTACCTTACATCCCAAAGTATATCTGAACATACCAGTTGATCCAACTGTTAACATGGTTCTGTTCTGTTACCTGTTCCCCAGTTTGTACATGATGCTGCTTCTGTCCAAAACACAGCCTCCAATAAGATCCCAATTACCCCTCAATTCCAGGCTAATACATCTCTCTCTTGTGAAGCTCTCCTGAACTTCACCATAGCCTAGTTTCTTGCTTCATTGTCTTCCCATAGGAGTTAGTCCCTAGCACATAGCACTTAGCAGTTTGTTGTAACAAGGTGCTTTTATGTCTACCAATGAGTTCCTAAAGAGTTAGAAATACAGTTTATACTCCCAGCATTGTGACTTAAGACATAGAAAACACTGAATATGTGATCACTGAAAAAACTCAAAGTAGCAAAATGCCTACTGCATAAGGAAAACACACATACAAACACATAAATGGAAGCAATTTGAAATGAAGACTGAAACCTTAAAAATGAAATGCAAGTTTTCCTACACAATATGTCATGTCCTTTCAGATTTTAATACTAAGCAATTAGTCCAGTTTGTCAATATAGCTTTTTTTAACTTTTTAAAAAGGAAATTGTTTTACTTAATTTTTTTGTTTGCTTGTTAGTAAAATGTAATTCTTGCCAAGTTTACTGCTGGATTATACCTCCCTAAGTTTGACTAAACCAAACATCACCTACTATAGCTGCTTCAGAGTACCAAGGTAAACAGGAGAAATATTTATTGAGGACACCGAACAGTGATTCTACAGAGTTATAAAAATAACTTAAATGTATTCATTCGTTCATAATGCCTGTGGAACACAACTGGCACAGGGTTAGATTCATGGTTTCCAAACTTGCCATGATCAGCATACCCAAGTGCACTTCCATATCAGCAACAGCAACTCATGACAACACTGCCACTGCAGCATTAATAAGCATTCAGGAGGGCAGCTCACTCTTTCTCTTTTCCCCCATTACTCCACATATCCAAGCAATCTCTTACTTCCAGCCAATGGCCCCGGCACTTTCTATTAATACATCATCAGTCTCGTCATCTGGTCTACTGAGCTCTACATCAGAACTTAGACAATGCATTGAACTAAGAGATGCAGGAAAGAAATTGAATTGAACTGCTCTTCAAGTTTTCCAGAACTATTCTTCTACCATGGAAAAGACATGTGGTACTCATTTGTTATTATCCAAATGGTAGGACTGAAAGAGTCCTAAATCACATTCAGTTGCAAACACCAGTGAACTAAATACAACACAAAAAAGAAAAATCTCACTGAAGAAAAATACAATAAGCTTTAGTGACAATGATATAACAATAGTCTTTGGTCTTGCTTCCCATATTATAATGATATAATAACATTCTTTAGGGCTTCCCAGGTAGCACTAGTGTAAAGAATCCAACTGCCAGTTCAGGAGATGCAAGAGAAACGGGTTCAATCTCAGGGTCGGAAAGATCCCCTGGAGTAGGAAATGGCAACCCACTCCAGTATTCTTGCCTGTAACATCCCATGGACAGAGAAGCCTGGCAGGCTACCGTCCCTGGGGTCACAAAGAGCCAGACACAACTTAGCAACTGAACAAAAACAACAATAATTCCACAGATGAATAGGGATCTTTATGGTTAATCTCTTCAACAAGATGGTTAACTCTACTCAAGGACATTCTCTTAAATTTATTTTTTATTACATATATATTCTAAAATTATTATCTTTTATTGAAGTATAGTCTTAAATTTAATAAGTAACAGCTAGAAAAATATTTTGGGGACCTAAAATGTCCCATTTCTAAAGCTTATGACTCAACTTCCTGTTCTTACTTATGTACCAACCAAAGTCTTTCATACAGTACACATTGTATCCCTAGTTTTTTTCAACTCTTTAATGCATACATGCTCCCTTAATCAATGCACAGAAAGCTAACTTTGCGAGAGGACTGCCTAATGTGGAACTCAGGTTCATTTACTCCCAAATCATTCAGGCCTAAATACCCATTATTCCATGGTGATAATGGCATATCCTTTGGACTCTGTCTGTGATTATGGGTTTAAGCTGCCTTCACATTTCTTCCATACCTCCTTCTACAATATTTTGGTATCCATAAATAGGGTCCCTCATTGTGTCCAGTGAGTCCACAGAACTCTGAAATCTGTATCCCTCACTGCCTCCTAGACTGCTGCTGACTCCAAAATTTACATTTGTCTCATTTCGCAAAAATACGAACAGAAAAGATTCTGATGTTCAGATAGGATGCGTTAACTGTTTCAATGAATAGAGAAGTGTACTATTTCTTAAATTAAGCAAATTCATGAAATAGATAATAATCATGAAAACCAAATCTAAACAATATATTCATAAAGGTAACAGGGCATATAAAATATAATCTTACATTTATCATTCACCTTCACACAAATCACTGAAGAATTCAATTAACTCTCTGTAAATACTACCAAATTGTTCATATGGAGGCAACAAAACTCATAGAAAGTATCTCTACAATGTGAAATACAATTCAGAAGGCCTAATATGTTATTTTGGTCATTTTGGAGGGAAAGTAAATGGTGTCATGATTTTAATCATCCAAAGGCACCAATGTGAGCAGTAGTCCAAACACTATGTATTTTCTTATTACTAAAATGCCACTGGTTCATGCTCATTCAGAAGCAGATCATCAAAACACTGCGATGCTACTAAGTCACTTCAGTCGTGTCCGACTCTGTGTGACCCCATAGACGGAAGCCCACCAGGCTCCCCCATCCCTGGGATTCTCCAGGCAAGAACACTGGAGTGGGTTGCCATTTCCTTCTCCAATGTGTGAAAGTGGAAAGTGAAAAGTGAAAGTGAAGTCGCTCAGTCGTGTCCGACCCTTAGCGACCCCATGGACTGCAGCCTACCAGGCTCCTCCATCCATGGGATTTTCTAGGCAATAGTACTGGAGTGGCTTGCCATTGCCTTCTCCGGGAAACACTGCGATAGGAAGGGTTTAAAATTGGCTCCTATCTAAATTTTTCAGCAGTTCAACAACAGAAGTAACATGTTTGAAAATCAGCCAATTTGTTGTTAAGTGAAATACTGGATTTAAAATCAGGCAAATTCTTGTTAAGGTTGTGACTCTACTTGAAGACTGTGAACAATGTTTATGCTGAGGAGGCTTATTACTTAGTTTCCTCAACTGACAATAGCAGTAATGTCACTTATCTTGTACAGACTGTATGCCTCAAATGAAATAATAGTTATAAAAGTTCCAGCTCCTTCCCTACTTCCTCCTCTACACAGAACATACCCTTGATCCAAGCTACTCTTTATGAAAATGAGTGATGCAGGGAAAACCAGGAAAAGGGGAATAGACAGTATAAGTCTACCAATATCCTACGAGCAAAAACAATTCAAACATATACTACTAATGACATTAAAATTATCTCTGTGCGTGTTATGTATACGTAAAATGCATTGCATATTGATAGGTAATTGATGGCCAAATGGCTAAAAACAGGATGAACTGCAACCATACTGAGGCAATTTATTAAACCAGAGTCATTCATCAGCTTTAGCTAAACTTTGTTAATTCTATATATAAAACAGCAACTTGCTTATATTTCAGTCAAAACACTTTGCTCTTCTTCCCCATACCTTAGACTGAAACCTATCAGACATCAGATTAACAACAGTTCTGTAAAACGTGTTAGAAATATGTATGTGTGTGAGCAGAACTATTATGAAGAGAACAGTCACCCACTTAGAGAAAGTGACAGTGTTTTCTCTGCAGATTATATATGTTCCACTCTAATAAACAGATACATAAAATGACTGACTTCCATCTTGTAATTTTTTTAATGTTCCTATGTTTTGTTCATAGTTGATGAAACTGTAACTTAAAAAAAAGATTAGTAACAAAATATTAAGGAAAAAATATAAATTTAGGAGAATGGCTGAAAAAATGGGAGACTGCAAGAACACTGAAGTACTTACAATAACCAAAGAGCAGTAAATATTTACATGATGCTTTACAACTTTACAGTGCTTAAACAGTACATTATTTCATTACAGGCTCACAACACCTATTCCATTATAAAACTACTAATATTTTACATGAAAGTAAGCCAAGAAACACTAAGGACTAGTCCTCTACAAATGAACTAGAGGATTCAGAAATCAAAGCTTGTTCTTCTAGCCAAAAATTCCACATATGCTCTACAATATTACCATATAGAATGAGATGATTAAATCATGAAGATTGAAAGAGCTATTTCTTTGAAAAGAGGAACAAAATGGAAACACTTCCAGCTAGACCTGGGTTCGATCCCTGAGCCAGGAAGATCCCCTGCAGAAAGAAATGGCAATCCATTCCAATACTCCCTTGCTTAGAGAATTCCATGAACGGAGGAGCTGGGCAGGTTACAGTCCATGGGATCTCAAAGAGTAGGACATGACTGTATGACTTTCACTTTCACTTTCCAATTAGACTGAGGGAAATTACAGTAACAACAATGGAAGAGGAGGCATCACTACACATCCTACAGACATTAAAAGGATAATAAGAGGATAAGATGAACAATTTTATGCCAATATATATTTTTTTTTGAGTTTTTTTTTAATTTATTTTAATTGGAGGTTAATTACTTTACAATATGGTGGTTTTTGCCATACATCAACATGAATCAGCCATGGGTATATACATGTGTCCGACTGTCCTGAAGCTCCCTCCCACCTCCCTCCTCACCCCATCCCTCCCAGAAAAGTCTATTTAAATGCAAACATGTTCTATGCTAATGAATTCTATTTAAATCGAATTCCTTCTATGTGACCCTTCCTTTTAATGAGGCAATTCTGATACGAATTTTATGTTCCATTCACTATTGAAAGTGGCATATTGAACTCTCCTACTATTTTTGTGTGTCTATCTCCCTTCAGTTATAATAATGCTTGCTTCACATATTTGGTGTCTCTAGTATTTATTATGTATTTTCACAGTGAATTCTCCCTTTTAATATTACATGATGTCTTTGCTTTTAAGTGACTTTTTTTTTTGCTGTGCTCTGCAGCTTACAAGATCTTAATTCTCTGCATGCATGCTTAGTTGTTCAGTCTTTTTTTTTAATTATTATTTTTTATTAATTTTTATTTAATAAATGGTACAAAGCACAATGCCAAAAACATTAACAGTTAAAATTTCACCAAATGAAAAAATACTATAGAATACACAGTTGTAAAAAGCTACATTAAATAGTTATTTTAGTTATTTTATCAAATATAGTGCCAATATGTCTGATAACTGAAATTAACCAAAAAATTACTTGAAAGACACAAAACTACCAATGTTCACTCAAACAAAAAACTTTCCTATATCTACTATAGAAATGAAGTTCATAATTTAAAACTTTCTCACAAACAAAATCCCTGACCCAGATGGCTTCAATAGTGAATTCTAGCATACATTCAAGAGTGTGTATGTGTGTGCATGCGTGCCAAGTTGCTGCAGTCAAGTCTGACTCTTTGCCACCCTATGGACTGTAGCCTGCCAGGCTCCTCTGTCCATGGGATTCTCCAGGCAAGAATAATGGAGTGTATTGAGTGTGTTGCCATGCCTTCCTCCAGGGGATCCTCCTGATCCAGGGATCAAAGGTGCATCTCTTCGGTCTCCTGCACTGGTAGACAGGTTCTATACCACTAGTACCACTTGGGAAGCCCACATTCAATAGTAAGTATTATCAATTCTACACAAACTCTTCAATAGAGAGAAATAAATACTTCCCAACTCATTTTATGAGGAAATGAGTTTATGATCCTTAAGACCACAACCGGAGAAAGATTTTACAGGAAAAGAAAAATGTATCTTCAAATCAATCATAAAAATAACTGTAAAATTTCTTAGTAATACATTAGCAAATCAAATCCAGTACTGTATGAAAAGGTTGTTACACTGTGATCAAATAGATTTTTTCCTAGGAATGCAAAGGTGATTAAACACCGAAATATCAGTCACTGTAATTCAATACATTAATAAGATTAAGAAAAACTATATGATCATTTCAATAAAATCAGAAAAAGCATTTTACAAAATTCAACACTGACATTAACATATGGATGGTGAAAAAAAATGCCCAGCAAATATGAATAGAAGTGAATTTCCTCAACCTGATAAAGGACATTATCTTAAAACTTAATACTAATAGCATATTGTAATGGTGAAATATTTACTGCTTTCCCTAAGACTAAGTCAAAACTGTTATGATTACTAACTGTAGGTCCTAGCCAGTGTAATAAGGTACAAAATGCAATTAAAAGATATCTACTAAAACTTGCTAGGACAAGTAAGTGAGTTTAGTAAGGTCTCACAATATAAGGTCAACAATAATAAAATTTTTCATTTTTATATATTAACATATAATATGGAAAATTTCTGAATGAATTTAACCAAAAATGTTTAATACCTGCATGCTAAAAACTACAAAAAACTGAAAAATCAAAAGAAAATGAAACAAAGGTAGAAATACATTGTGTTTCATGAGTTGGAATATTCAGAACTAGATCCACACAAAAATGACCAGACAGTTTTCAAGAAAGGTATCAGTACAATCCAAAGTGAAAAGAACTGTTGCTTTAACAAATGGTTATGAAATAATTAATAGTCACATGTTAAAACAAAACTTAACCTCCAATCTTCCTTCACACCATATTTTAAAAATTCATACAAAAGGGATCTTTGTGTAATCCTAACATAAGACCTAAACATAAGAGCTAATATAAACAACTTTCAGCAGAATGCATAAGAGAAAAAACCCTATAACCTTGGTTTATACCAATTCTTAGACTACAGAAAGCATATACCGTAAAAGAAAGAAAATTTTAATTGAACTTCATTAAAATTAAAATCTTCTGCACTTCAAGAAATATTGTTAAGAAAATAAAAAGACAAGCATCAGATTGGGAGAAAATATTTGACAAATGCATTTCCAAAATAACTTATATCCAGATATATAGTGAACTCTTGAGATAACAAGACAAACAATCACATTTTTTACAGTGGACATAAACATCACAAAAGATTTAAGAATGGCCAATAAATACAAGAAAAATGCTCCGTATCAGCCATAAGGGCAACACAAAATTAAAACTACTAATGAGTTACCTTTATTATACCATTTACAAGTCTCAAATTAAAAAGACTGGACTGAACTGAATGAACTGAATGTCCAGGATGCAGCTCAACTGGGATTTTCATATACTGCTTATGAGAATGCAAATTTTTCACTACAGAAAGCAATTTGCTTATTTATTATGAAATGAAATACGCACTTAATAAGAAACTCAGCAATCTCACTCTTATGTATTTACTCAAGAGATAAGAAAACATACCTGCAGAAGATCTACATTCAAGACCTAATAGTTTTACTTATAATAACCAAAAACTGAAAACCCAAAAGTCCATCAACTAGTGAATAGTAAACTGTAGTATATATCCATAAAATGTAATACTACTCAGAATAAAAGGAATAGAATAAACTCCTGATAATCTATTACAAAATGAATAATCTCAAAAGCATTAAGCTAGTAAAAGAAGGCTGACAGAAAAAAGACTTAGATACTATTTGATTTGATTTATATGAAATTTTTAAAAAGGTAAAATTATACAAACACAAAATAAATCAATGGTTGCAATGGAGAGGACCAGGGAGAGGGAACCGGCTTCAAAGAGAAAAGGAATTTGTCTTGAGTGATGGAACTGTTCTAAATCATGACTGTGGTGACCGTGAAGGGATTATTCAAAACTCAACAAACTGTAAGTTTTAAATTGCTGAATTGACTCTGGGTAAATTATGCCATAATAGAATTGACTTAAAGTAAATAAAAACAAACAAGTATTTAAAACTTACCGCAGCACTACAACCAGGGAAATTGAAAAAAGTATCAGGACCATGTCTTTGTGGCATCTGATTAAGAACGGATAATAATTTTACTGCATGCCTTGGCTAAGGAAACAAAAAAAGAGAAATGTCACTGTACAAATTTAACAAAAATATCTAATATATCACCTTAACCATCAGACTATTTTCTAACTAGAGATAAAATTATTTTAAAATCATTTACTGAACTATTTAAGAGGAACAATTTCTATTACCAATTCAAGTTTATAGCTCTCTATAGACAAATTGTTGAACATTAATTATTAATGCACTGATATTGAATACTTTTCCCTTTGACCACAGCTTACCCAGATTCCACTTTCTCCTCGAAGCATGCTGAACAAAAGCTTCAATTCCTTGACAGTGATGCTGTAGCTGGCAAGAACCCCCAACATATCAACTAGAAGATCTTCAAAGGAAAATAAAGTTATTCTGAACTCTAGTCATGAGCTGTCATCTGTCAAGGTAATACACTTTTAGAAAGAGCAAAAGTTATCTCGTCATTTCTACATAGACATTGGTATCCATTATAGCCAAATGACCTCATGAATAGCCATTCAAATTAACAATTATTAATCACCATATAAGAAAAAAATAATGACTTTTTTCCCACCTGGAATTACGATTTCAATTAAGTTCTCTTTGAAAAGTCATAAAAAATAATTTTATAAATTCCCAGAATATACATACATTACACATAAATCTACTATATGCAGGGATAGACAGGCAAAAATATGCAAAGGTACAATGATTTAACATTATAAATCTGTTATTTTCAAATGAAAACTGACGTTTGACCACATTTTGTTTTAGAATTATCCACTCTTAATAAAATATACTCTTGAAATATCCCCTGGCCCATCAGCAACAATTCTGAGTACTCACTCCTTGCCTGGCATCATTCCAAGTGGTTTACAAGCATTAACTTCACAAATCCCTGTAACAAGCTTAAGTATTACCATTAACCTCTTCTAAAAATGAGTAAGTGAGGCACAGGTAACTTAATCCACTAGAAGCACACTCTAGTAAGTGGTACAGTTAAAATTCAAACCTAGGCAATATGTCTTCAGAGCTCTGATTTTTACCCACTAGTCTCTAAAAGGAAGCACCATTTCAACCCCTGACTAGTGATATCCCTTATGACAATGTATTTATGTGCATACAAGACATACCGGCTCACTAGACAATAAGAAAAAAATATACATTTAATCTGTCTCTGATTACTTTCTCATCTCTAGATACTGTGAGTCATAGTACCTCTATGAGTCATTCTTTGCAAGAAATTAAACATTTAAATATACATACCTCAATTTCTTTATAAAGCACTTACTAAGAATTCAGATACTATACAAGTTATAATAAATATACATAAACATTATAAGAAGCTTATCATCAATTAATAGTTTAGGTTAGGATAAACTAATTAGTTATTGATATATACATTATTTAATATCATCACAGATTAACAGCTGAACTTTGAGACTTTAAAAATATTTATTATGTATGTATTTCAAAATAGAAACGTAATATGGTTAAGTCATCAATAAAATGACTTACTCATAACACCACTGTAAGTAAGCAATCTCTATGATAAAACTGTGACTGTGGATATGCCATTTTAAACAGACATATTTTTAATGACAGATCACTCATTATTCAAATTATAAAAATGTCCAAAGCTACTACATATTAGCCAGGTGATCTATTTCTAAGAAAAAATTCTAGATAAAAACCAAGCACCTTAAAACCTCAAGTTACTATTAAGCATTTTAAAGCAACTAGCTGAAATGGCAAAATCTTCATTGAAGATTTCTTTCACGTATGTCTACACATACTACAGTAAAAGAATTGTATTTCCAAACCTTTATCTCATCTCCTATATATGTCACACAAAAAAATCTACTAAATTTGTATTTAATTATATAATTATTAAAATTTCTTATTATACAGATAACATAAACAAGCACCTCAATTTTTAATTTCACTATAACAACTCTTCTTTTTTTTTTTCACAACTCTTTTCTCATACAAGATTTTTAAAGGAGAAAAAATACTATTAAAATATACTATCAATTTACAATAGATGTTTAAATACCTTCTAGTGATACCTTCAACATTATTCAATGAAAAGGATCTCTTTTAATGTAGCATGCTACAAAATACTCAGAATGAAAACTTAGTAGTGTTCTGGTGGTTACTGGGGCTTCATTAGTATGTTATCTAGATTTGAATTTTTCTACTGAAAAGTAAGGTAGAAGAAATTTTTCTAACACTTTTTTAATGTTTAAATAACAAAAAGTGAAAATTTTGTGTTATCCATATTATTAATGAGAATAAGGGACAAGGGAACTAAGAGTCTTTATGTAACAGAAAATGTGAAGATATGAGCTTCTTGGTAATATCAAGCTTACTAGCACCTTACTTCAGTACTCGTGAATTATGTACAGTGTGTTAGTAATTGGGGCTCACTTTCTAAAGTATACTCTATAAAGTGCACTTTATTTACAAAAAAGAAAGAAAAGGGAAAGAATTTTAAGGGTTTAAAGCCAGATATGAGGATTTAAAGATCAAATGATGTTTTATACAACATTTGTACATGTAAGTTTATACAAATAAATTCCTGCTAATGGGCTTCCCTGGTGGCTCAGAGGTTAAAAGCGTCTGCCTCCAATGCAGGAGACCCGGGTTCGATCCCTGGGTCGGGAAGATCCCCTGGAGAAGGAAATGGTAACTCACTCCAGTATTCTTGCCTGGAGAATCCCATAGACGGAGAAGCCTGGTAGGCTACTGTCCACGGGGTCGCAAAGAGTCGGACACGACTGAGTGACTTTACTACTTTACTAATGCTAAAATTTAGAGAAATGGTACCATATCTCCATCAAAAATACCTTTCAATTTTGATTCTAATTTTTCAAGTTAACCATCAGTAACCAAGAAAGAGAATGCTAAATCATTCTAAATAGAGATACATGCCACCTTGAAAGCAATTACAACTGATTTTAATATATTCTATAAGAAAAACAAAATTGTGAAATATTGTTTAAACTTTAAAAAGCATTGATCTTTAGTATTCATTCCTTCTTTCCTGTTTAATATTTTGTTCTACTGATATTAAAACTAACTATGCATAAAAGAAAACATTATAGAGGATGTTTTCTGGTGTTTGAATTATTTTTAAGGATCAGATATGATCAGATATTGTGAGGAATTTTACCAGCACTTTTAGAATTATGAAACCTTTTCAAGTCAGAAGAAAGTTAGGCTAAAGACTCATGGCTTAAGAGAATCAACATCACAAACTCCTTATTTTCTGGGAATAGCTGGTGCTCTGGGACCATCTTTCAAAATATTTTACTTAAGTGCATCTAACCAGAGGGAAATGGATGTGCAGGTGAGTAAAGAACTGGTGATGAAGAATTACACATATCAAAATTATTATTTCAAATAACACATAACAACACAAAATTATTAAACTTTCACCTTGAAATTTCACACAAATTGTATACTCTAATCCACAATGTCTGCATTTAATAAAAGTTCCTCCAAAAAATATCAGAGTAAGACTGACAATTCCAAAAATTACAGCATGCTTGTCCTAAGGCTTTTAGCACTTCCTGTTCCATATATGTCATACTGAAGACGATGGAGTTCAGAGAACTTTTAATAAAGTACCAATTTTATAGAAATGTAATATGTATTATAGTATTTTAATTATGTAAAAGTTTAAGTTCTACATAGAAAGGTACCGCTCCTTTTTCCGATAGATCTCAGGGCACTTACACCACATTACTTAGATTTTCTAAAACCTGGAAAACCAAAATAGTAATTATATCTGTCTAATACAGAAATCATCTTTCATTCTCAGGTTTTCCCTTAATATAAAAGACACATTTCCAATACATCTTGACTTATCTATTTTAAAACAAGGTAGCTTCAAAAAATCTATATTAAACTAGAGAGTAAGAGAAGTATATGAACATTTAAATTATACTTTCCTATCAGATAATCCCATACCTGCTATCATGTCATCTACAGCACTCATTTTCAGCAATACTTGCTCAATGAGCCCAACTTCTGTACTAGTCTGTAAATTCCGAACACTTTTTCGTAGGATGGCTGTAAACATGCTCCATATTTCTGCTTGACATGTGACATCACAGTGTTCCAAAAGCTCTGTCATGCACGTTATGCTCTCAGCATCTTGGATAATAAAGTTCATCTCCAAGTCAAATTCTCCACCAACCAGCTGAAAAGAAACAGAAACAATCACTAATGATAATATGAGAGGTTATATATACAACAAAACAAATATTTAACTAGCAAGAAAATACTGAGTCTAAAAAATTTCAAGTCTTCTAGTTGAAAACTAATTTTAATTTAAAAAATGTCACTATAGATAAGTGAAAGACGCTGTAAGAAATAAAACTATCTAAGAGAATTTTTTTTTATTTCAAATGGGAAAAGGCAATTTCGAATCTAGAAGAATAGAGCAAAGTAGAACAAATGAATAAGAGGTAAGTTCCAGGACAACTTAAAAAGGCACTAACTCTGAAAAGTGATAAATATTAGAAGATGCAGATCACTAAAGATGAATGTAAAGGCATGGAAATTCATTTTCTTTTATATTACTAGACTGACAAAAAATATGTAACAAAAAAATAACTGGATCTAATCTCCATGTAAAGAATATAAAGAAATGAGAAACTATATTAGCAAACTTATACTAAATGTTGAAAGAATTAATGGTAAAACTGTTTAAAAGAGAAATACCTAATATCCAGTGGAACTTAAAAAAAAAACAAACGTAAACTGGGAAAGAAGGCAATGTATTTGACTTGTGACATTATGCCAAGTGAGTCATAAGTACTGCTGCTGCTGCTAAGTCACTTCAGTCGTGTCCGACTCTGTGTGACCCTACAGACGGCAGCCCACCAGCTCCGCCGTCCCTGGGATTCTCCAGGCGAGAACACTGGAGTGGGTTGCCATTTCCTTTTCCAATACATGAAAGCGAAAAATGAAAGTGAAGTCGCTCAGTCGTGTCCAACTCTTCGCGATCTCATGGACCACAGCCCATCAGGCTCCTCTGTCCATGTGATTTTCCAGGCAAGAGTACTGGAGTAGGGTGCCATTGCCTTCTTCACATAAGTACTGCTGTCCCTCCTAAATGCTACTTTAAGTACCGTGACAGACAAATACACATGGAATAAAAGATATGATGATCCTCGTAATTTTATACTGGTCAAATCACACATGAATTAGTTTATTCAGTAATCAGTACCATTTTTTAAGGAAAAACATTAACAACTTGGATATCTTTTTGATCTAGAAAATGGGAAATTTAGGCAGAAGATAATAGGCATATACAAAATATGTGGGAAATCTAGAAGTCATTCAATCCCTTATTCAATAGATATTTTATTTATTAAAGACTAGAACTTCTTGTTCTAAGAAACAGAAATATATCTGTGGACACAAAAAGCCCATGCACTAACAGTGCTAAATTCTAGAAATAAAAATGTATATTTTATTTACATATATTCTATTTTATTCCAAAAAAGGTTGAAGTTGGCTTTCAAATTATATAAAGTAAAAAGGAGACATAAATAGTGAGTAGCTGAGAAAGAGGAAGTAAAGGAATATAAGATTAGGGACTAGAGATTAGACTCAAGAAGTGGAATTAATTCTCCATCCATGAAAGGTGTTCATTAATACAGAATAGATGAGCACATAATATAATATACATAGGAAAATAACTGTAATAATAACAGTACTTAACCTTATTTAACTTATATGAAGAGTACATGATGAGAAATGCTGGACTGGATGAAGCACAAGCTGGAATCAAGATTGCTGGGAGAAATATCAATAACCTCAGATATGCCAATGACATCACCCTTATGCCAGAAAGCAAAGAACTAAAGAGCCTCTTGATGAAAGTGAAAGAGGAGAGTGAAAAAGTTGGCTTAAAGCTCAACATTCAGAAAACTAAGATCATGGCATCCAGTCCCATCACTTCATGGCAAATAGACGGGGAAAGAATGGAAATAGTGACAGATTTATTTTCTTGGGCTCCAAAATCACTGCAGATGGTGACTGCAGCCATGAAATTAAAAGATGCTCTCCTTGGAAGAAAAGCTATGACCAACCTAGACAACATATTAAAAAGCAGACACATTACTTTGCCAACAAACATCCATCTAGTTGTGTATTGTATGGATGGAAGAGTTGGACCATAAAGAAAGCTGAGCACCAAGGAATTTATGCTTTTGAACTGTGGTGTTGGGAAAGACTCTTGAGAGTACCCTGGACTGCGAGGAGATCCAACCAGTCCATCCTAAAGAAAATCAGTCCTGAATAATCACTGAAGCTGAAACTAAAATACTTTGGCCACCTGATGCAACGAACTGACTCCTTAGAAAAGACCCTGATGCTGGGAAAGATTGAAAGCAGGAGGAGAATGGGACGAAAGAGGACGAGATGGTTGGATGGCATCATGGACTCGATGGACATGAGTTTGACTAAGCCCCAGGAGCTGGTGATGGACAGGGAAGCCTGGCATACTGCAGTTCAGGGGGTCGCAAAGAGTCGGACACATCTGAGTGACTGAACTGAACTGAACTTCATATGTCGTTTAGTACTATTCTAAGTGCTTGACAAAGAACCCTATTATTATCTTCATTTTACAGGTAAGGAATCACAGGTACAGAAAGTCCAAGCAACACGAAAAAATTTCACAAAACTAGTAGACAGAGAAACCAGGATCAAAATCCACTAAGTCTTTCTTTGCAAAACTTCATAAAAGCAATAAAATCTCATTTAAGAATATTTTAAATGTCTTCTAAAATTTAAGAGTTTAAAAACAAAGTATTCTCAAATTGTGAAATATTATACTCCGTATATATATTTTCTTTGTAACAGCTCTAAAATTCAATTTTATAAGAGACTATAACCCTTATGCTGATTTCTGACCTTTTACTGAACTAAATATTTTCTCTGGTTAAACCTTGGTTTTACTTCTACATGGCAAACAATTTCAACTCCTCCTACTATTTCTGGTTTATTAACAAAAATAGCTATGAGGAACGTTGAGACTGGCTCTGAATTCAGATTTCCTGTATACTGACTTTTGCTCTACCACTCACTTGCTATGTGACCTTTAATCACACTACATCTCTAAGCCTCAGTCAATTCATCTACAATATGGGAATAAAAGTTCCTAGCTAATAGGCTGTTGTGAATATTAAATAAATAAAGTAGCTGGGTTATAAGCACTTAGTAACAAAGTCAGAAGCATTCAATCAAGGAATTTTTTTTTTAATTTATTTAATTGGAGGCTAATTACTTTACATTATTGCATTGGTTTTGCCATACATTGACATGAATCTGTCCTGGGTGTACATGTGTTCCCCATCTTGAACACCCTCTCCCACATCCCTCCCCATCCCATCCCTCTGGTTCATCCCAATACATCAGCCTGGAGCATCCTGTATCATGCATTGAACCTGGACTGGTGATTCATTTCACATATGATAATATACATGTTTCAATGCCATTCTCCCAAATCATCCCACCCTCGCCCTCTCCCACAGAGTCCAAAAGACTTCTATACACCTGAGTCTCTTTTGCTGTCTCGTATATAGGGTTATTGTTATCTTTCTAAATTCCATATATACTATACTGTATTGGTGTTTTTCTTTCTGGCTTACTACGCTCTGTATAATAGGCTCCAGTTTCATCCACCTCATCAGCACTGATTCAAATACATTCTTTTTAATTACTGAGTAATACTCCATTGTGTATATGTACCACAGCTTACTTATCCATTCGTGTGCAGATGGACATCTAGGTTGCTCCAGGTCCTGGCTATTATAAACAGGGCTGTGATGAACATTGGGGTACATGTGTCTCTTTCAATTCTGGTTTCCTCGGTGTGTATGCTGGGTTGTATGGCAGTTCTATTTCCAGTTTTTTAAGGAATCTCCATACTGTTCTCCACAGTGGTTGTACTAGTTTGCATTCCCTCCAACAGTGTAAGAAGGTTCCCTTTTCTCCACAACCTCTCCAGCATTTATTGCTTGTAGACTTTTGGATAGCAGCCATTCTGACTAGCATGAAATGGTACCTCATTGTGGTTTTGATTTGCATTTCTCTGATTATGAGGGATGCTGAGCATCTTTTCATGTGTTTGTTAGCCATCTGTATGTCTTCTTTGGAGGAATGTCTGTTTAGTTCTTTGGCCCATTTTTTGATTGGGTCATTTAGTTTTCTGGAATTGAGCTGCAGGAGTTCCTTGTATATTTTTGAGATTGTTTGTCAGTTGCTTCATTTGCTACTATTTTCTCCCATTCTGAAGGCTGTCTTTTCGCCTTGCATATAGTTTCCTTTGCTGTGCAAAGCTTTTAATTTTAATTAGGTCCCATTTATTTTTGCTTTTATTTCCAATATTCTGAGAGGAGGGTCATGGAGGATCCTGCTATGATTTATGTCAGAGAGTGTTTTGCCTATGTTCTCCTCTAGGAGTTTTATAGTTTCTGATCTTACATTTAGATCTTTAATCCACTTTGAGTTTATTTTTGGGAATGGTGTTGGGGAGTGTTCTAGTTTCATTCTTTTACAAGTGGTTGACCAGTTTTCCCAGCACCACTTGTTAAAGAGACGGTCTTTCCTCCATTGAATATTCTTTCCTCTCTTGTCAAAGATAAGGTGCCCATAGGTGCGTAGATTTATCTCTGGGCTTTCTATTTTGTTCCATTATTTCTGTCTTTATGCCAGTACCACACTGTCTTGATGACTGTGGCTTTGTAGTAGAGCCTGAAGTCCCGCAGGTTGATTCCCCCCAGTTCCATTCTTCTTTCTCAAGATTGCTTACGCTATTCGAGGTTTTTTTGTATTTCCATACAAATTGTGAAATTATTTGTTCTAGCTCTGTGAAAAATACCATTGGTAGCTTGATAGGGATTGCACTGAACTTATAAATTACTTTGGGTAATACATTCATTTTCACAATATTTATTCTTCCAATCCATGAACACGGTATATTTCTCCATCTATTAGTGTCCTCTCTGATTTCTTTCACCAGTGTTTTATAGTTTTCTATATATAGGTCTTTTGTTTCATTAGATAGATATATTCCTAAGTATTTTATTCTTTTAGTTGCAACGGTGAATGGAATTCTTTCCTTAATTTCTCTATTTTCTCATTATAAGTGTATAGGAATGCAAGGGATTTCTGTGTGTTGATTTTATATCCTACAACTTTACTGTATTCATTGATTAGCTCTAGTAGTTTTCTGGTAGAGTCTTTAGGGTTTTCTGTGTAGAGGATCATGTCATCTGCAAACAGTGAGAGTTTTACTTCTTCTTTTCCAATTTGGATTCCTTTTATGTCTTTTTCTGCTCTGACTACTGTGGCCAAAACTTCCAAAACTATGTTGAATAGTAGTGGTGAGAGTGGGCACACTTGTCTTGTTCCGGACTTTAGGGGAAACGCTTTCAGTTTTTCACCATTGAGGATAATGTTTGCTGTGGGTTTGTCATATATAGCTTTTATAATGTTGAGGAATGTTCCTTCTATTCCTGCCTTCTGGAGGGTTTTTATCATAAATGGACGTTGAATTTTGTCAAAGGATTTCTCTGCATCTATTGAGATAAACATATGATTTTTATTTTTCATTTTGTTAATGTGGTGTATTACATTGATTTTCGGATATTGAAGAATCCTTGCATCCCTGGGATAAAGTCCACTTAGTCAATGGCAAGCCACTCCAGTACTCTTGCCTAGAAAATCCCATGGATGGAGGAGCCTGGTAGGCTGCAGTCCGTGGGGTCGCTAAGGGTCGGACTCGACTGAGCGACTTCACTTTCACTTTTCACACATTGGAGAAGGAAATGGCAACCCACTCCAGTGTTCTTGCCTGGAGAATCCCAGGGACGGGGGAGCCTGGTGGGCTTCCGTCTGTGGGGTCACACAGAGTCGGACACGACTGAAGTGACTTAGCAGCAGCAGCAGGTCATGGTGTATGATCTTTTTAATGTGTTGTTGGATTCTGATTGCTAGAATTTTGTTAAGGATTTTTGCATCAGTGATATTGGCCTGTAGTTCTGTTTTTTTGTGGCATCTCTGTCAGGTTTTGGTATTAGGGTGATGGTGGCCTCATAGAATGAGTTTGGAAGTTTACCTTCCTCTGCAATTTTCTGGAAGATTTTCAGTAGGATAGGTGTTAGCTCTTCTCTAAATTTTTGGTGGAATTCAGCTGTGAAGCCGTCTGGACCCGGGCTTCTGTTTGCTAGAAGATTTCTGATTACAGTTTCAATTTCTGTGCTTGTGCTGGGTCTATTAAGATTTTCTATTTCTTCCTGGTTTAGTTTTGGAATCAAGGAGTTAAAATTAGATACTACTGCTCTCGAACCCCAACTTTGAGGTAAAAAAGTAGTCATCTGATCACACACATCTAAAGTACAATGAAACAGCCAGTGTAACCTTTATGTTTCTGGTAAATGATAAATTATTATGGACTGTGTACTCCCTTAGATATTACTTGTCAATCTAGCAAAACCAATTCAAGCAACACTTTAACTATGCCATCTTCAAACCAAGAACTGCAAACTTATTCATACTGATATATCCAACTGACTTGGGTCACTACTGTCAACGTGTAGGCCTATGATTAGTAACTCAGAAGAGTTTCTCTAGAAGCAAACCATATAGAGAAATAAAGTAGGTTGAAAAAGAATAACATGGACAACTTACTGACTCAACTAAAAAAAGCAATTTCCAAAGTTTAATTCTGTGAGCCTCAGAATAAATCTATGTAAGAATTAGTATACACTAAAATGGAAAAACACTGACAAATTCTTCAGACTGATCTCCCTTCAGTTCACTTCAGTTCAGTTCAGTTCAGTTGCTCAGTCGTGTCCGACTTTTTGCAACCCCATGAATCACAGCACGCCAGGCCTCCCTGTCCATCACCAACTCCTGGAGTTCACTCAAACTCATGTTCATGGAGTCGGTGATGCCATCCAGCCATCTCATTCTCCGTCGTCCCCGTCTCCTCCCACCCCCAATCCCTCCCAGCATCAGACTCTTTTCCAGTGAGTCAACGCTTCGCATGAGGTGGTCAAAGTATTGGAGTTTCAGCTTTAGCATGAGTCCTTCCAATGAACATCCAGGATTGATCTCCTTTGGAATGGACTGGTTGGATCTCCTTGCAGTCCAAGGGACCCTCAAGAGTCTTCTCCAGCACCACAGTTCAAAAGCATCAATTCTTCGTCGATCAGCTTTCTTCACAGTCCAACTCTCACATCCATACATGACCATGGGAAAAACCATAGCCTTTAGTTGTAAATGTTTAAATAGAATAGTATAATCAAGAAACATTACCAAATGTGTAAGTAGCAGAAATGGGCTCAGTGGTAACAAAAACACTCTATTTTTAAAGGAATTAACAATTGTAATGTTTAATTCTAACAATCAGGCTATTATATAAAGCCTAAGGTTCCATCTTTCACAGTTAAAAAAAAATGCCCCTTTCTATACATCATTTAATTACAAAAACAACACAGTTACAACTCCTTGATTTCACTGCCAGAAACTGTAACAATATTATTATATATGTTATAACAGAATGGACCTATGTTTTCAGATGTTCTTTTTTTTTTAATTTTTATTGGAGGCTAATTATTTTACAATATTGGTTGGTTTTGCCATATATTGTCATGAATCTGCCCCGGGTGTACATGAGTTTCCCCTCCTGAACCTCCCTCCCACCTCCCTCCTCCCTTTATCCTCCCTCTGGGTCATCCCCGCACACCAGCCCCCAGCATCCTGTAACATGCATCAACCCTGAACTGGCGATTCGTTTCACATATGATAATATACACGTTTCAATGCCATTCTCCCAAATCATCCCACCCTCACCCTCTCCCACAGAGTCCCAAAGACTGTTCTATACATTTGTGTCTCTATTGCTGTCTCGTATACAGGGTTATCATTTGCATCTTTCTAAATTCCATATATATGCGTTAGTATACTGTATTGGTGTTTTTCTTTCTGGCTTACTTCACTCTGTATAATAGGCTCCAGTTTCATCCACCTCATCAGAACTGATTCAAATGCATTCTTTTTAATGGCTGAGTAATACTCCATTCTAACCCTATTAATTTTTAACACATTAGTATTAAGGAGGCTAACTGCTTATAGAACTATCATTCCATGATTAGGGAGATATTTACTCTTCACTTGTAATGAATAGTTCAGTACTTATCAAGGAAAGCAGACATAAAAAACTAGAAACAATCAGTTTTCATTATTTAAACAATTCTTTGACAACACTATGAGGAAAAGGCATAACTGCCTTCAGAGAAAGAAACTGAAGATAAATGAGGGTAAGCAATATAACCAAAGTCACACATGACTTAAGTGGCAGATCCAAACTTCTAATCTAGACTAAAAAATGTAATGAAATGTCTTGCTATGAAGTCAAGGGTGTAAACTTAAAAAATCGAGCTGAGACATGTCATAGTAGCTCTGTGAAAAAAATCAGTGCCTTAAGAACAGTGTATGCGTAAAATGAGGAAAGACAAAATGATTTCTGTGGGTAAGAAATGAAACATTCAGAGACAGCAAATCACAGTAAAGAAAACTAAAGGGTCAATTACACGAAAACTGGGAATAAAAAAGTAAATAAAAAAAAAATAATATAAACAAAAATAATCTTTTTTAATTAACTAAATTGTATTTACACAAAAGCATAAAAATTATTGTATAAAAATTTAGAATATAAAATCCTGGTCTGGAAATGTACTATCGTCTGAAAGTTCTATGGTTTATAATTACTAGCAATTCAAGATCGTTTTTTTATTTTTTAAGTATCGAGTTTAAATATCTTTATTTTGAAATCTTAGATTATTAGTTAGGATCATAAAGAATAATTCAGTTAACATTAATTAGATCAAATTGGATAACCATTAACCTGCTGGATTTCTTTGAAACTCTGTGTATAAATTCAAAGTTAGATAACATTGCTTCAGTTCAGTCGCTCAGTCATGTCCAACTCTTTGCGACCCCATGAACCGCAGCATGCCAGGCCTCCCTGTCCATCACCAACTCCTGGAGTCTACCCAAACTCATGTCCATTGAGTCAGTGATGCCATCCAATCATCTCATCCTCTGTCGTTCCCTTCTCCTCCTGCCCTTAATCTTTTCAAATAAGTCAACTCTTCACATCAGGAGGCCAAGTACTGGAGTTTCAGCTTCAACATCAGTCCTTCCAATGAGCATCCAGGACTGATCTTTAAGATGGACTGGCTGGATCTCCTTGCAGTCCAAGGGACTCTCGAGAGTCTTCTCCAATACCATAGCTCAAAAGCATCAATTCTTCGGCACTCAGCTTTCTTTATAGTCCAACTCTCACATCCACACATGACCACTGGAAAAACCATAGCCTTGACTAGACGGACCTTTGTTGGCAAAGTAATGTCTCTGCTTTTTAATATGCTGTCTAGGTTGGTCATAACTCTCCAAGGAGTAAGCGTCTTTTAATTTCATGGCTGCAATCAGTATCCACAGTGATTTGGAAGCCCAAAAAAATAAAGTCTGACACTGTTTCCACTGTTTTTCCATCTATTTCCCATGAAGTGATGGGACCAGATGCCATGATCTTACTTTTCTGAATGTTGAACGTTAAGCCAACTTTTTCACTCTCCTCTTTAACTTTCATCAAGAGGCTCTTTAGTTCTTCTTCACTTTCTGCCATAAGGGTGGTGTCATCTGCATATCTGAGGTTATTGATATTTCTCCTGGCAATCTTGATTCCAGCTTGTGCTTCTTCCAGCCTAGCATTCCTCATGATGTTCTCTGCATATAAGTTAAAAAAGCAGGGTGACAATATACAACCTTGATGTACTCCTTTTCCTATTTGGAACCAGTCTGTTGTTCCATGTCCAGTTCTAACTGTTGCTTCCTGACCTGCATACAGGTTTCTCAAGAGGCAGGTCAGGTGGTCTGGGATTCCCATCTCTTTCAGAACGTTCCACAGTTGATTGTGACCCACACAATCAAAGGCTTTGGCATAGTCAATGAAGCAGAAATAGATGTTTTTCTGGAACTCACTTGCTTTTTCGATGATCCAGAGGATGTTGGCAATTTGATTTCTGGTGCCTCTGCCTTTTCTAAAACCAGCTTGAACATCTGGAAGTTCACGGTTCACATATTGCTGAAGCCTGGCTTGGAGAATGTTGAGCATTACTCTACCAGCATGTGAGATGAGTGCAATTGTGCAGTAGTTTGAGCATTATTTGGAATTGCCTTTCTTTGGGATTGGAATGAAAACTGACCTTTTCCAGTCCTGTTGTGTATAAAGCCCCAATTCAGCATCCTACATTCAGCTTCCTCTACTTTCCAGTCCCTGCTGCTGCTAAGTCACTTCAGTCGTGTCTGACTCTGTGCGACCCCATACACAGCAGCCCACTAGGCTCCCCTGTCCCTGAGATTCTCAAGGCAAGAACACTGGAGTGGGTTGCCATTTCTTTCTCCAATGCGTGAAAGTGAAGTTGCTCAGTCGTGTCCTACTCCTAGCGATCCCATGGACTGCAGCCTACCAGGTTCCTTCGTCCATGGAATTTTCCAGACAAGAGTACTGGAGTGGTGTCCCTAGCTACTATCATAAAGAACATTTCTGAAATGCCATCTCATTTCATCTAAAACTCTTTTTTAAAAAAATATTTATTTGGCTTGTATTCTTAGTTCTTAGTTGCAGGGAATGGGTGTTCCATTTGTGGCAGGCAGGCTTAGCTGTCCCACTGCATGTGGGATCTTAGTTCCCCAATCAGGGATTGAAAGAAACCATGTCCCCTGCATTACAAGGCAGATTCTTAAACACTGGACCACCAGGGAAGTCCTTTAAAACTCTTTATAATGTTATTCCCTATGCATGAGATAGGGCTCTCTTCCATCTTCTAATTTTAACTTCCATTAAGCCTCCAAATGACTAACCTAGACATCATATTAAAAAGCAGAGACATTACTGTGCCAACAAAGGTCTGTCTAGTCAAAGCTATGGTTTTTCCAGTACTCATGTGTGTTGGAGTCAATCCTAAAGGAAATCAGTCCTGAATATTCATTGGAAAGACTGATGCTGAAGCTGAAACTCCAATACTTTGGCCACCTGATGTGAAAAACTGACTCCTTAGAAAAGACCCTGATTCTGGGAAAGACTGAAGGCAGGAGGAGAAGGCGATGAAAGAGGATGAGACAGATGGTTGGATGGCATCACCGACTCAATGGACATGAGCATGAGTAAGCTCCAGGAGTTGGTGATAGACAGGGAAGCCTGGTGTGCTGTAGTCAATGGAGTGGCAAAGAGTCGGACACGACTGAGCGACTGAACTGAAGCCTCCAAATATCAGTTTAAATACCACTTAATCCAGAAAGTCCTCCTACTAACCACAAACAAAGCCTTTCCCTGAACTCTCATTACAACCTATCCACATCACCACAATCATTTCAGTATATCCCAGATGTTTACAAATTTCTTTCTAACCCTCACTTTACAGTAAGCTTTGTAAGGATAAGGACTATTTCTTATCTATCAACCTTATTTGGATTACTGGCACACTGATAAACCTACGCAAATTATTCAATATTTAACATGGAATGAAAAGATGGCTGGATGAGAGGAAGAAGAAAGGAAGTAGGCTGGCAGGAGGAATTCACAAATTCATGGTCCATCATCAGGTTGTAAGCCAGACTTTCTACTACCATAATCTACTTTTCTCTTTCAGCAATGAATTGCTCTTAATGCCATATAACTTTTAACGTTCCAGAGATGATCATATCCCTTGGTTGCCTTTTTCTTCTTTTATCACTTAGAAAATATGTAAGGTTTCACAGATAAAATTCAGGAGACATTATTGTCTAAGCAAGAGGCTAAATATTCTACACACAATTTTTAGTTATTAAAATCAGGCTTAAATATATTTTCACTTTCAGATTCTATTTTCAAGTGAAATCAGTTAGAACATCTTCCTTTGAAAAAGAATTTTGGAAATGATGTCACCAAAAAACAGCAGAGTGGGCAGTTATGTCCTCCTAAAAAAAAGAAGAGAGAGAGAAAGAAACAAACATGCAAATGATCTGGAAAAACTGGCACACTGACTTCTGAAAATTTCTGAAATAAAGTAAAAAATGTACAACAACCAAACGAAGACTTGCTTAAAAAGAAGTTATTGTTTTGTGGTGAAAAGCACTATCCCACTTTCAATTCTCCACAGCCTTCAACAATCACGAGAACTCCAGCCTGCATCATGGTGAGGGTTGCTAGTTCCAAAGGAAGTACTAAGGACCTTATTCTCAAAGAACTGTGAGTCTAACCCTGACTGGCAGCTCCCTCAAGGACAGACCCGAAGAATTCTCTTTGCTTTACCCACCTCATAACGTCCAAGAGCTAGGACACTTTTGCTAAAAGCATTTAAAGTCACACATATTACCTGCAGCAGTCTGGAGCAAGACAACACTTGACACAAGCAATAGACAGATCTAGAAGCCTGGGAAGAAAGATATGGGGAAAGAAGGCAATTGTGGGTATACAGTATATACTGGGTAATCCAGAAAGCCACATGTATGCCCAGAGCAGGTCACACATTCAGAAAAGGCTTACAAAGTCTTTAAGATTTCATTTGTAGCTGACCTTTAGGTTCTACACTAGTAGAAATAAAAGCTATGGCAGAGATGTAAACAGCCTAAGTATTGAAAAAATCTCCAGCACAGAGCAAAATATAAGGAAGATAATTATCTTTTTCTTAATAGCACTAACAACCCACAATATTAACTACAAACACTAGAGAGTAAGGAAAAGAATCCAATTTTCAGTTTCCACTTAATATTCAAAACATCCAATTTTCCAAAACAAATTGAGACACACAAAGTGACAGGAAAGAATGGCCTATCAAAAGAAAAAAAAATAATTTTCTCTTTGAAATCTGATAACTACTTTTATCTTATCTCCATCCTCTATTCTGTCTTTCAGTTTACGTTTTGTTTTCTATTAGTATACAGATGTCTTCTACTCTTAGCCAATAAAATTACTTTTAGAAATTATAAAGCTCTTGAATTAATGTTTTCTAAAGAAATGATCTTCAGTATAAAGCTATGCTCAGTCGCTTCAATCATGTTTGACTCTTTGTGATCCCATGGTCTACAGCCCACCAGGCTCCTTCTGTCCATAAAATTTCCCAGTCAAGAACACTAGAGTGGGCTGCCATTTACTCCTGCAAGGAATCTTTCCAACCCATGGATTGAAGCTGCATCTCCTGCATTGGCAGGTGAATTACTTACCACTGAGCTACCTGGGAAGCCCCATAATATTACAAAGAAACAAAAAAGTGAAAAACAAGATAATGAAGAATTAATGGTGGACAAAACATTCACCATTTTGTGAATATGTTATGTCTTGAGTAATTAAAGCATATAGCCTCCTTTATTCTCATAACTCTAAGATGAGAAACTTAAGGAAACTGAGGTGAGCATAAGTTAAGTAAGCTTCCCAAGGTCCCTAAGTCAGTGGCAGCATCAGAATTCTCTTTTCAATATCATAAAGAATTAAGAAGTATATCATTACCAGACAGATCATCACAAGACATAAATATGTATTTCCACCAGTCATCTACCCTTCCAGATATGGTGCTACACATTAACATGTATAATAAATGACTTTTAGGAAAATGTTCAGTAAATAACAGAAAAACACTTTATAATTTGGACATGAACAAAATAAAAATTAATGATCCTATACCCAACAAACCAAGGCATGAAAAATAGAAAAAAAAAAAGTTTTTTTTTTCCCCGTTTCTTTCCCACCAGGCCTCTCTACAAGTAATTTATACTGACGATCTTTCTGTGGTATAGAAATAACTATACCCAAGAGTACAACAATTGCTGCTACAAATACCATACATAAAAACTCTAGGGAAGGGAGGAAAAAACAAAGGGAATGACTATCACACAGTAAGTGCCTTCTGGAAAGCATATATTAAACAACACACACTTTATTAAAAGCAGTACAACCATTTTTTTATAATTGTTTTATAAGACTACACAAGCGAATATGATAAATACATTGAGCTAGTAGGAGCCACTTGATGTTTGAAGGAAAACTAAATCTGTTAACTGCCAAACTACAATATGCTTTTAAATTCTAATTCTCAGCCAAACACTGAAAACACTAATGTATTTCATAAATAAAATACAAAGTCAAGACTTCTGCAGACAAATAAAAGCTGAGAGATTCTGTTGCCCACAGACTTTTAATATAAAAAAATATTAAGGTAAGTTCTTTCAACAGAAGGAAAACAATACCAGATGGAAATTTGAAATGTCACAAAAAAACGAATTGTTAAGATTATTGTTAAATATAAAAGACTTTCTTTTTTCTCATTTTGAAAACTCTTTAAAAGAAAACTATCTAAAGCAAAAAATAATAATGCATTAAGGGATTTATAACCCATGAAAGTAAAACCAATGACAGAAAGATTACAAATGACAAGAAAGGAGAAAAAGTACACTTTTAAAAGATATTCATACCCTATACTTGAAGTAGTATATTATTTGAAGGTACAGAATGATAGTTAAGAATGCATTTTGTAAACTCTAGAGAAAACACTAAATGTGAAATGAAAACAAATATCAGAACCTTAACAGCCACCCACTTAAAGAAGACATGGATTTTTTTCCCCCAATAAATACTACAGTAATACAAGATTCTCTCAGTTGATTGAATCCTTGAAAGCAGGCGCCCTGGATACAGAGGGCCAACTATGTGATTTGAGCATCCTCAAATTTTGGTATCCAGAATCAATCCCTCATTATCAATCAACTTAATTTAATTGTTGGGCTTCCCTGTTGGTTCAGATGGCAAAGAGTTCACCTTCCATGTGGGAGACCTGGGTTCAATCCCTGGGTTGGGAAGATCCCCTGGAGGAGAGCATGGCAACCCACTCCAGTATTCTTGCCTGGAGAATTCCATGGACAGAGAAGCATGGTGGGCTATAGTCCATGGGGTCTCAAAGAGTCAGACACAACTGAGCGACTAAGCACAATCTAATTGTTACAGAGGCAAATAAATCACTCTATCAAGCAACACATTTCAAACACATATCAAATACTCACCAGAATGAGAATATCCTGGGCTACAAATGACTTCTCAACAAAGTTTAAAATTTAGAACACAGTGGAATTAAACTAAAAAAATCAATAAAAATACATAACAGGAAAAAATTAACAAAATATCTGAAACGTTATTCTACGTACACTGTGGGTCAAAGAAGGAGTCACAAGGAAAATTACTTTTTATCTCTATAATAGGAAAACATAACATATCAAAATTTATGGGATACAGTAAAAGAGTCCTTTAATGAAATATATAGCATTAAATGCTTATGTTACTAAGGGGGAAGGGGAAATTGTATTTGAACCCAAGTCTGTGTGTGCAATAATGTCTGACTCCTTGCAACCCCATGGACTATAGCTCACCAAGCTCCTATATCCATGGAGTTCCCCAGGCAAGAACACTGGAGTGTGCTGCTATGCCCTCCTCCAGGTGATCTTCCCAAACCAGGGATCAAACCCAGGTCACCCACATTGCAGGCAGATTCTTTACTGTTGGTGTGAAATTTCAAATGAATCACTTCTGCTTCTACATTAAGAAATTAGGAAAACACAATTGAAAAAGACACATCCACCCCCAATGTTCACGGCAGCACTATTTACAATAACTAGAACCCTGGTGGCTCAGAGGTTAACGCGTCTGCCTCCAATGCGGGAGACCTGGGTTCGATCCCTGGGTCGGGAAGATCCCCTGGAGAAGGAAATGGTAACTCACTCCAGTATTCTTGCCTGGAGAATCCCATGGATGGAGAAGCCTGGTAGGCTACAGTCCACGGGGTCGCAAAGAGTCGGACATGACTAAGCGACTGAACAGAACAGAACAGAACATGAAAGTAACCTAGATGTCCATCAAGAGATGACTGGATAAAGAAGCTGTGGTATATATATAAAATGGACTACTCAGTCATAAAAAGGAACGCATCTGAGTCAATTCTAATGAGGTGGACAAACCTAGAGCCTATTATACAGAGTGAAGTAAGTCAGAATGAGAAATATAAATATTGTATATGGACACATATATATGAAATCTAAAAAGATGGTACTGATGAATTTAATTTCAGGGCAGCAATGGAAAAACAGACATAGAGAAAAGACCTATGGAAATGGGGGTAGGGGAGGAGGGAGAGGGTGAGGTGTATGGAGAGAGTAACACGGAAATTTACATTTCACAGACGAATTATATCAATTACTTAGAATGACCATCATTTCTGAACAATAGTTTCCTCAAATTTTAAAAAGAAGGAACAATTCCAAACTCACTTTGTGGGCCAACAATATCATGATAATAAAAACAGAAAATCATGTCAGGAAGAACAACAAAAAACTATAGCAAAATAACCCTTATAAACATAGACACACACACAAAAATCTTAACAAAACACAGCAAGTCAAATCCATGTCCTCGTACATTTTATCCCAGGAAAGGAAGTAGGTTTCACTAATGAAAAAATAAAACACTGTAAATTCAATAGATTCACAGATAAATAACAAAAGTCCTATTATCATTATAGGAAAATCATTTGACAATATCCAAAACTTCATTAAAAAAAACTTTTAGCAATAGGAGTATAAAGGAACTTAAACTGATAAAAGGCATCTATGACACATCTACACTAAACATCATACTTAATGGTGAATGAATATCCACTTTTTAAGAATAAGGCAAGATTTCCTCTCCAAACACTTCTATTCAGCATTATACTGGATGCCCAAGCCAATGAAAAATGATAAGAAAAATACATACATCAAAGGCATATAAATTGTAAAAGAAAAAATACATATACAAATCTTGTACTGGTCTCCATGGAAAATCCTAAGGAATCTATTCTAAAACTTTCAAATTAATAAAAATTTTACTAAATTCTCAAGATGTAAAATCAATATACAAAAATTTTTTACATTTTTTTATATGGGCAGAGAACAATTAGAACAATAATTTAAATTTGAAAGGAACACCACTTGAAAAAGCATAAAGCAGGGGCTTCCCTTGTGGTCCAGTGGTTAAGAGTATGCCGTGCAATGCAAGGGACACTGGTTCAATCTCTGGGCTAGGAGGATACTACATGCTTTGGAGAAACTAACTTTAAGCAACACAAAGACTGAAGCCTGCGCACCAATGGTCTGTGCTCCACAAGAGAAGCCACAGCAATGAGAAGAACAAGCATCACAAATAGAGAGTAGCTCCTGCTTGCCTCAGATAGAGAAATGAAGACCCAGAGCGGCTGAAAACATATAATTAAGTTCAGTTCAGTTCAGTTCAATCGCTCAGTCATGTCCAACTCTTTGAGATCACATGGACTGCAGAAAGCCAGGTTTCCCTGTCCATCACCAACTCCCAGAGCTTACTCGAAACTCATGTCGATCTAGTTCAGTGATGCCATCCAACCATCTCAAGCTTTCTCCTCCCGCCTTCAATATTTCCCAGCATCAGGGTCCTTACTAAGGAGTCAGTTCTTTGCATCAGGTGGTCAAAGTACTGAAGTTTCAGCCTCAGCATCAGTCATTCCAATGAATATTCAGGACTGATTACAATGGACTGCTTGGATCTCCTTGCAGTCCAAGGGACTCTTAAGAGTCTTCTTCAACACCAAAATGCAAAGCATCAGTTCTTAAGCACTCAGCTTTCTTTAAAGTCCAACACTCTCATCCATACATGACTACGGGAAAAACCATAGCCTTGACTAGACAGACCTTTGTTGGCAAAGTAATGTCTCTTCTTTTTAATATGCTGTCTAGGTTAGTCATAACTTTTCTTCCGAGGAGCAAGCGTCTTTTAATTTCATGGCTGCAGTCACCATCTGCAGTGATTTTGGAGCCCCCAAAAAGAATCTCTCACTCTTTCCATTGTTTCCCAATCTATTTGCCATGAAGTGATGGGACCAGATGCCATGATCGTAGTTTTCTAAATGTTGATTTTTAAGCCAACATTTTCACTCTCCTCTTTCACTCTGATTAATAGGCTATTTAGTTCCTTGCTTTCTACCATATGGGTAGTGTCATCTGCATATCTGAGGTGACTGATATTTCTCCCGGCAGTCTTGATTCCAACATGTGCTTCATCCAGTCGAGCATTTCTCATGAGGTACTCTGCATAGACATTACATAAGCAGCGTGACAATATACAGCCTTGACATACACCTTTCCCATTTTGGAACCAGTCTGTTGTTCCATGTCCAGTTCTAAATGTTGCTTCTTGACCTGCATACAGATTTCTCAGGAGGCAGGTAAGGCGGTCCAGTATTCCCATCTCTTTAAGAACTATCCACAGTATGTTGTGATCCACACATTCAAAGGCTTTGGCATAGTTAATAAACCAGAAGTAGATGTATATCTGGAATTTTTTGCTTTTTCCATGATCCAACAGATGCTGGCAATTTGATCTCTGGTTCGTCTGCCATTTCTAAATCCAGCTTGAACATCTGGAAGTTCCTAGTTCACATTCTATTGAAGCCTGGCTTGGAGAATTTTGAGTATTACTTTACTAGTGTGTGAGATAAGTGCAACTGTGCAGTAGTTTGAACATTCTTTGGCATTGCCTTTCTTTGGAATTGGAATGAGAACTGATCTTTCCCAGTCCTGTGGCCACCGCTGAGTTTTCCAAACTTGTTGGCATATTGAGTGCAGCACTTTCACTGCATCATCTTTTAGGATTTTATATAGCTCAACAAGAATTCCATCACCTCCACTAGCTTTGTTTGTAGCAATGCTTCCTAAGGCCCACTTGACTTCGCATTCCAGGATGTCTGGCTCTAGATGAGTGATGACTCCAGCATGGTTATCTGGGTCATGAAGATCTTTTCTGTATAGTTCTTCTGTGTACTCTTGCCACCTCTGTATAATATCTTCTGCTTCTGTTAGGTCCTCACCATTTCTGTCCTGTGCTGTGCCCATCTTTGCATGAAATGTTCCCTTCGTATCTTTAATTGTCTTGAAGAGATCTCTAGTCTTTCCCATTCTACTGTTTCCCTCTATTTCTTTCCATTAATCACTGAGGAAGTCTTTCTTATCTCTCCTTGTTATTCTTTGGAACTCAAAGAATACCATTCAAATGGGTATATAGATGGTGAAGTAGAAGGACCTGTGCTCATCTTCTCCTGTGAGAAGACCAAAATTAAAACTTTCTACTGAACAACTGTCATTAGGAGAATGTTGGATCCCACCAAAAAAATATGTCCCACATCCAAGGGCAGAGGAGAAGCCCCAGCAAGATGGTAGGAGGGGTGAAGTCATGTTTACAATCAAATCCCATACCCGCCAGAGATGCTTGGAGGGCTCAAACAAAACCTTGTGCACACCAGGAGACCACACAGACTGACCAGACCTGCCTTTCAGTGTTTGAGTGTCTCCTGCATAGGTATGGGTGAGTGGTGCTTGGCCACAGGAGCAGGGGTTTTGGGTGCAGCCCAGGTTATGGCATAAGCCCTCTTGGAGGAGGTCGCCATTAACCCCACCATAGAGCCACCAGAGCTTACACAGGACTGAGTAAACAGAATCTTGGAGGGCACAAACAAAACCTTGTGCCTACCAGAACCCAGGAGAAATGAGCAGTGACCCCACAAGATATTGACCCAGACTTGCCCAAGAGTGTCCAGGAGTGTGGGTTGGCAGTGGCTTGCAGCAGCGACCTAGGCACTAAGAGCAGTAGTGCTTGCATGGTACCTTGTGAAGGAGGTCACCATTATCTTCATTACCTCCACCATAGTTTAGCCTCAGGTAAAACAACAGGTACCTTGTGAAGGAGGTCACCATTATCTTCATTACCTCTACCACAGTTTAGCCTCAGGTAAAACAACAGGGAGGGAACACAGCACTGCTCATGAACAGAAAATTCCATTAAAGACTTACTGAGCACGGCCCCTCCCTTCAGAACAAGACCCAGTTTTCCTCTCACTTTTTCCCATCAGGAAACTTCCATAGGCTTCTTATCCTTATCCATCAGAGGGCAGACAGAATAAAAACCACAATCATAGAAAACTAACCAAATTGATCACATGGACCATAGCCTTGTCTAACTCAATGAAACTATGAGCCATGTCATGTACGGCCAGCCAAGACTGACGGGTCATGATGGAGAGCTGTGGTCCACTAGAGAAGGGAATGGCAAACCACTTCAGTTTTCTTACCTTGAGAACCCTATGAACCACATGAAAAGGCAAAAAGATAGGACACTGAAAGATGAACTCCCCAGGTCAGTAGGTACCTAAAATGTTACTGGAGAAAAGAGAAGAAAGAACTCCAGAAAGAATGAAGAGACACACCCAAAGGAAAAACAGCATCCAGTTGTAGATGTGACTGGTGATGGAAGTAACGTTCGATGCTGTAAAGAACAATATTGCAAAGGAACCTGGAATGTTAGGTCCATGAATCAAGGTAAATTGGAAGTGGTCAAACAGGAGATGGCAAGAGTGAACATCAACATTTTAGGAATCAGTGAGCTAAAATGGATTTGAATGGGTGAATTTAACTCAGATGACCATTATATCTACTACTGAGGCCAAGAATCCCTTAGAAGAAATGGAGTAGCCGTCACAGTCAACAAGAGTCCAAAATGTAGTACTTGGAGGCAGTCTCAAAAACAACAGAATGATCTCTGTTTGTTTCCAAGGCAAGACATTCAATATCACAGTGATCCAAGTCTATGCCCCAACCCATAATGATTAAAAAGTTGAAGAAAGAGATGGGAATACCAGACCACCTGACCTGCCTCTTGAGAAACCTGTATGCAGGTCAGGAAGCAACAGTCAGAACTGTACATAGAACAACAGACTGGTTCCAAATAGGAAAAGGAGTACGACAAGGTTGTATATTGTCACCCTGCTTATTTAACTTATATGCAGAGTACATCATGAGGAACATTAGGCTGGAAGAAGCACAGGCTGGAATCAAGACTGCCGGGAGAAATATCAATGACCTCAGATATGCAGATGACACCACCCTTATGGCAAAAAGTGAAGAGGAACTCAAAAGCCTCTTGATGAAAGTGAAAGAGGAGAGTGAAAAGGTTGGCTTGAAGCTCAGCATTCAGAAAACAAAGATTATGGCATCTGGTCCCATCACTTCATGGGAAATAGATGGGGAAACAGTGGAAACAGTGTCAGACTTTATTATTTTGGGCTCCAAAATCACTACAGATGCTGACTGCAGCCATGAAATTAAAAGACGCTTACTCCTTGGAAGGAAAGTTATGACCAACCTAGACAGTATATTAAAAAGCAGAGACATTACTTTGCCAACCAAGGTCCGTCTGGTCAAGGCTATGGTTTTTCCCGTGGTCATGTATGGATGTGAGAGTTGGACTGTGAAGAAAGCTGACTGCCGAGGAATTAATGCTTTTGAACTGTGGTGCTGGAAAAGACTCTTGAGAGTCCCTTGGGCTGCAAGGAGATCCAAGCAGTCCATTGTAAAGGAGATCAGTCCTGGGTGTTCACTGGAAGGACTGATGCTAAAGCTGAAACTCCAATACTTTGGCCACCTCATGCGACAAGTTGACTCACTGGAAAAGACTCTGATGCTGGGAAGGATTGGGGGCGGGAGGAGAAGGGGACGACAGAGAATGAGATGGCTGGATGGCATCACCGACTCAATGGACATGAATTTGAGTGAACTCCGGGAGTTGATGATGGAAGGGAGGCCTGGCGTGCTGTAATTCATGGGGTCTCAAAGAGTCGGACACGACTGAGCAACTGAACTGAACTGAACTGATTGAAGACCTACAAGACCTTCTAGAACTAACACCCAAAAGAGATGTCCTTTCCATCACAGGGGACTGGAATGCAAAAGTATGAAGTCAAGAAATACCTGCAGTAACAGGCAAATTTGGCCATGGAGTACAAAATGAGGCAGGGCAAAGGCTAACAGAGTTTTGCCAAGAGAAGGTCAGAGCAAACACTCTCATCCAACAAACACAAGAGAAGACTCTACACATGGATATCACCAGATGGTCAATACCGAAATCAGACTGATTAAATTCTTTGCAGCCAAAGAAGGAGACGCTCTCTAAGGTCAGCAAAAACAAGACTGGGAGCTGAATGTGGTTCAGATCATGAACTCCTTACGACAAATTCAGACTTAAATTGAAGGAAGTAGGGAAAACCACTAGACCAGTCAGGTATAAGCTAAAGCAAATCCCTTATGATTTTCAGTGAAAGCAACAAACAGATACAAGGGATTAGATCTGATAGACAAGAGTGCCTAATGAACGATGGATGGAGGTTCACAACACTGTACAGGAGGCAGTGATCAAGATCAAACTCAAAAGAAAGAAATGCAAAAAGGCAAAAGGGTTGTGTGAGGAGGCCTTACAGATAGCTGAGAAAAGAAGAGAAGCTAAAGGCAACGAGAAAAGGAGAGATATACACATTTCAAATATATATAATTAATTTTAAAAAGAAGAAAATAATTTTAAAAAATAGCATAAAACAAAATACTCAGAAATTTATCTAAATATTTGCAAAGTCTACACATTTAAAAACTGAAACCATTCCTAAGATTTTTATCAAAAGAGAGAACTAAAACTTAGACATAGAAATGCATCATTTGTCAATCCCACCCCAGTTTTTACATACTTCAAATCAGAATTGTCACTTTTTGTCAGAAATTCACAAGCTGATCCTAGAATGCATATGGAAATTAAAGGAGATTATAACAGCCCAAAGGCTTCCCAGGTGGCCCTTGTGGTAAGGAAGCTGTCTGCCAACACCGGAGACTTATAGGCCGCCAGTTTGATCCATAGGTTGGGAAGATCCCTTGGAGGAGGACATGGCAACCCACTCCAGTATTCTTGCCTGGAGAATCCCATGGACAGAGGAGCCTGGCAGGCTACTGTCCCTAGGATCACAAAAAGTCAGACACAACTGAAGCGACTTAGCACACATGCTTAAGAGACCAAATAAATCCAATACAGAACTTGAGAGGTCCTAAACTACTAAATTTTATGACAAAGTAACAAAAAGCAAGACAATGTAGTATTGCCACAAGAATTAACATCTGAATTAATAGAACATTACAGGAAATCCAGAAATACACACACACAAATCATATCAGTGGATAATCAGTTGACAGAAAACAAGATAAATAATGATAAATGGTCATTATTTATTAACAGGAAAAACTGGACATCCATAAGCCAATAAATGAACCTTGACTTATACTTTACACTATTCACAGTGATAGGAGTTAAGACTATAAAACATCTAGAAAAATTCATCTTTTACTACTTTAGATTCAGTTCACTTCAGTCGCTCAGTTGTGTCCAATTCTTTGTGATCCCACGGACTGCAGCATGCCAGGCTTCCCTGCCCATCACCAACTCCCGGAGCTTGCTCAAATTCATATCCATCGAGTCGGTAATGCCATCCAATTATCTCATCCTCTGTCAATCCCTTCGCTTCCAGCCTTCATTCTTTCCCAGCATCAGGGTCTTTTCCAGTGCCTCAATTCTTCACATCAGGTGGCCAAATACTGGAGCTTCAGTTTCAGCATCAGTCCTTCCAAGAAATATTCAGGACTGATTTCCTTTAGGATGGACTGGTTGGATCTCCTTGCAGTCCAAGGGACTCTCAAGAGTCTTCACTAACACCATAGTACAAAAGCATCAATTTTTCAACACTCAGCTTTCTTTATGGTCCAACTCTCACATGCATACATGACTACTGGAAAAATTGTAGCTTTGACTAGACGGACTGTTGTTGGCAAAGTAATGTCTCTTGTTTTTTACTATGCTGTCTAGGTTGGTTATAGCTTTTCTTCCAAGGAGTAACTGTCTTTTAATTTCATGGCTGCAGTCACCATGTGCAGTGATTTTGGAGCCCAAGAAAAGAAAGAGTCAACTCACTGGAAAAGAACCTGATACTGGGAAGGACTGAAGACAGGAGAAGGGCAAAAGAGAATAAGATGTTTAGTTAGCATTCCTGGATCAGTGGACCTGAGTTTGAGCAAACTCCCAGGAGATAGTGAAGGACAAGAAGCCTGGTGTGCTCTAATTCATGGAGTCAAAAAGAGCCGAACATGGATTAACAAAAACAACAACAATTATATCATTTAATATGACATTAGTTGTTACAGAGTAGTATAATGCTTTGTTTCACTTAAAAGAAATCTAAAAACTAATACTGAAGAAGAGTAAAAAGTACTTATAAACACTGTCTGTTCACTTTAAGCATTTATTTTTTAATGATTTCTAGTATCAAATAAAGAAACCAACAAATAAACAGCTGAAATCATATTACAAAAATAAACACCAAAATTTTAAAGTAACTTTTGTACCTATAAGATGAATGCAATAAAACTTCAATTTGTAGAAGAAAAATAAAAACATTTGAATAAAAAGGAATAGGAAACAATCACTTTTGTGTTCCATTTTCACTTTTCTTAACATCTTTAAATTTTCTTGGAATTCTAAAACTTTGTAAAATTCATTAATTACATATACTATTGGGTTCATTTTACAAAAACAAAGTAAAACAAACAAATAAAAAACATCATTACAGTGTATTAAATCAAATCATGGGTTATCAGTTTTCAGCTACTACTTAGAATCTAAGTAACACAACCTTGAACTCCTCAAGGTGTCAACCTCTCTCTTGCCAATTTCTTTCCCAAGGAACTAGCACAGAATCTCTATAATGCAGGACAAATTAAAACAATGAAGAAAAAAATTAACTAAACCTAAGAGCTGACATTCAGCTGAAACAGAATACATTTATATAACATAAGACATCCCAAAATTTAAAAAAATTTAAAAAAATAAGTACACAAGGCAACTTTCAAAACTAAAAAAAAAAAAAAAAAGACATCCCTCAGAACTTCAACTTCTTGGGAAAAGACGATCATCCATTGTGCAATACATCATGAATTTTAAAGAAAAAACTAAAAACTATCTCCCTAAAATAAAATTAACTACTCACTTAGCAATTGTGCGGTAGTTTGAGCATTCTCTGGCATTGCCTTTCTTTGGGATTGGAATGAAGACTGACCTTTTCCAGTCCTGTGGCCACTGCTGAGTTTTCCAAATTTGCTGGCCTATTGAGTGCAGCACTGTCACAGCATCATCTTTCAGGATTTGAAATAGCTCAACTGAAATTCCATCACCTCCACTAGCTTTGTTCGTAGTGATGCTTTCTAAGGCCCACTTGACTTCAATTTCCAAGATGTCTGGCTCTAGGTCAGTGATCACTCCATCGTGATTATCTTGGTCGTGAAGATCTTTTTTGTACATTTCTTCTGTGTGTTCTTGCCACCTCTTCTTAATATCTTCTGTTTCTGTTAGGTCCATACCATTTCTGTCCTTTATCGAGCCCATCTTTGCATGAAATGTTCCCTTGGAATCTCTAATTTTCTTGAAGAGATCTCTTGTTTTTCCCATTCTGTTGTTTTCCTCTATTTCTTTGCATTGATCACTGAGGAAGGCTTTCTTATCTCTCCTTGCTATTCTTTGGAACTCTGCAATTCAGATGCTTATATCTTTCCTTTTCTCCTTTGCGTTTTGCTTCTCTTCTTGTCACAGCTATTTGTAAGGCCTCCCCAGACAGCCATTTTGCTTGTTTGCATTTCTTTTCCATGGGGATGGTCTTGGTCCCTGTCTCCTGTACAATGTCACGAACCTCCGTCCAGAGTTTATCAGGCACTCTATCTATCAGATATAGTCCCTTAAATCTATTTTTCACTTCCACTGTATAATCATAAGGGATTTGATTTAGGTCATACCTGAATGGTCTAGTGGTTTTCCCTACTTTCTTCAATTTAAGTCTGAATTTGGCAATAAGGAGTTCATGACCTGAGCCACAGTCAGCTCCTGGTCTTGTTTTTGCTGACTGGATAGAGCTTCTTCATCTTTGGCTGCAAAGAATATAATCAATCTGATTTCGGTATTGACCATCTGGTGATGTCCATGTGTAGAGTCTTCTCTTGTGTTGTTGAAAGAGGGTGTTTGCTATGACCATTGCGTTCTCTTGGCAAAACTCTATTAGCCTTTGCCCTGGTTCATTCCGTGCTCCAAGGCCAAATTTGCCTGTTACTCCAGGTGTTTGATTGCAGCCATGAAATTAAAAGACGCTTACTCCTTGGAAGGAAAGTTATGACCAACCTAGATAGCATATTAAAAAGCAGTGACATTACTTTCCCAACCAAGGTCTGTCTAGTCAAGGCTATGGTTTTTCCAGTGGTCATGTTTGGATGTGAGAGTTGGACTGTGAAGAAAGCTGATGCTTTTCAACTATGGTGTTGGAGAAGACTCTTGAGAGTCCCTTGGACTGCAAGGAGATCCAACCAGTCCATTCTAAAGGAGATCAGTCCTGGGTGTTCATTGGAAGGACTGATGCTAAAGCTGAAACTCCAATACTTTGGCCACCTCATGCGAAGAGTTGACTCACTGGAAAAGGCCCTCATGCTCAGAGGGATTGGAGGCAGGAGGAGAAGGGGACGACAGAGAATGAGATGGTTGGATGGCATCACCGACTCGATGGACATGAGTTTGAGTGAATTCCAGGAGTTGGTGATGGACAGAGATGCCTGGCGTGCTGTGATTCATGGGGTCGCAAAGAGTCGGACACGACTAAGCGGCTGAACTGAACTGAACTGAAAGCCAGATACAACAGTAGTTACATTACATGTAGAGAGATTAAACACTCCAATTTAAAGATGAGGACTGTCAAACTGGATATATTTTTAAGAACAATACACTCAACTAGGTGCAGCTTACATGAAATGAAAAAATATATCTTAAACATAAGGAAACAGCACAGAACAGAACTTGTGGGAGATATTAAAGTGTGCCTATATTCCAGAAGTTTAAAATGTGAACAAGATAATTCATAAACACAAAACAAAGTGTAAGACAATCATGCACACACATTTTAAGAGTATAACTCTTTCACATTCCTGTCGTTTCCCTGGCTAACTTATTGTCTAGTTTTCATCATGTCAGTTCCCTCAGAAAGTTTTCCTTGACTCTCTTTAATGAGGTTAGCTAAGTGTTCCTGGTAGGTACTTCAAAACTAACTGTAATTATCCATCACGACAATTATGACAGTGTAGACTGATTGACTGTTTCATAGTCTGTCTCTTCCACTAGAAAACAAATTCTGTAAGATCAAGAATCCAGAATCTACTGGGTCAAGAACTATGAAAGGTCTGAGATTTTGCCCTACTTGCAAGGTAACAAATTAGCCTGCCCATTTCATAAATGCTGGCAAAAGACGGAGGCTACTGGGTCAAAGACAGGGAATTCTATTACTCAAGCACAGCAGGCTGTATGAGCTTCACGTCTGCATTGGTTTGCTCTACCCTCCAAAGTCCCATAAAGCTGATGCAGAGAGAAGTCCAGGCAGTTGCTGCACACACAGAAACTCCAATCTTTCACAGGGGTTGCAAGCAAGCCTGACTAACCTTTGCCTTAGAGGGAGACATCTTTATTAGTATGGTTAGGAAAAGAATCTGCCTTTGTCCTAAATATCTCCATCAAGTATGTTTTCTACACAAAAACCCATGAAAAGAATGAAAAGACTCAAAGATTTTAAAATTATTGAAAAAAAAACGATACAAAATATGCCCCCCAAAATGGGTAACTGTCTTCCAAAATACAGTTCACTATTTTACATACAATAATTAATTGCCTGACACATAAATGGTAATCAGTAGTAGCAGAATGCATGACAGATATATAATAAGAAAAGTAATGAAAAACTGGGAAAAATAATAATTGTCATGATAAAACATTAAATCAATTTGAATTCTCAAGCTTTCTTAAAATAAAGACATTAGCTCTATTTGGATTCTACCATGTGTATAACTGCATTATGTCAACTGTAAAGTAACACTGTTTGTTCTATTACTCTCTTTTCAGATGAGCAATTTCTAGGCAAGCACTGGTTATTTTAATTTCTATTTATCTTTGATCTTCAACCAAATACCTTTATGATGTTATGTACCCACCTGGAATGTCATGACCATTCTGTTCAATGATAAGACTTGCTGAAATAAATAAGCTAAGTGCAAATCAAAGAAATGCACTGATAATTTATGCAGAGGCAAAAATATAGAGATATCCCTAACACACAAGAATTGCTTCCAAAACGGGACATTATGGACCTAAGAGGCATTAACGAAACAAGAAACGATTTGAGAGGAAACAACGAAGCATGGTAGTGACATATCCAAGTTCAGTTGCATACTCTTTAGTTGCAGCGTTTTGTTTTTGTGTGTGCTTTTATTTCCTTTTTCATCTCAGCAAAGTATTTCAAATATCCTGCAATTCACAAAAGATTTGACTAGACTTATGATCTACAATAGAAGATAAAGCACACTCCTAAGTCTAAATCAGACCAAAATTCAACTTAAGAAATAAAATGTACATGGATGAAAATTTTAGGGTGTCATATTCCTGAACCATAAGGGAACACACGATCACAAACTTGGTGGAATCAAAATCATTTACATAATCATTTAGTGACACTCTTTTATCTTGAAATCAAATTTGTATACTCTTTAAGAAAGTTGCTTAACTTTTGGTAAGGGGTGGTGAAGAGGAGTGCTAATCACCTGGCTCATTTTCTTTTTACCAATTACATATCAATTGTAAAAAGCATATACCAGAATTTTCTTTTCTTTCCTAAATTATAATCTCAGTCATGTACGGTTATTTTTTTTTTGGGGGGGGGAGGGCCAGGGTGCAGGGAGGAGATGGCATGTACCACATGGCATGCCAGAGCTCTCCACCCAGGGATGCAACCTGCAGTGGAAATAGAAGCCTTAACCACTGGGCTGCCAGGTAAGTCCTCAGTCATGCACTAGTACACACACTCCACTATGACTTATTAACACCTCAATTTTTTTCTATCATCTTTGTGTTTTCTATTGTTGAATTAAGTTTCTAGGTCCAGGATGGAGTAGTTTCTGCCCACTGCCACATCAGCAAACCAAACTTTGGTGTTCCTATAGATGCTACCCTTGCCCAAAATAGCAGTATATCCAGTCGGTTGAAGCCCAAATGCAAAGTCAAGGCTGGACTCTACTTCTTTCCTTGTTCCTCAGTGTTTCTAAATAATGACAGATATGCATTCCCCACCCCCAACATCCCCGGAAATCATGCTTTGTTTCTACACTGCAGCTCCAGGTGCTCTATAAAAATCCCTCTGGTTCAGATCCCTCTGGAGAGTTCCACAGCTGAGGCCTCTGAACTTACTTCCTCAACCCATGCACTGCTTTCTTCTGAAAGAACAATAAACCCATTAGAAAGTTGTTTTAGTTTTGTCATTTGATACTATCTATCCAAGGTTTTCTATGAATCACTTTTCTCCTTTCTTGCTGTTTTTGGTCTGAGCTGTTCAGTCTTAATACATTGCATTGTGATCAGAAAATGCTCTTTTTATTATCTCCATTCTTTGTAAATCAGAGTAATTTTGTTGGTCTCTGACCTGTTCAAAATTCATTAACATTTTGTGTGTGCTTAAAAAGAAAATATAGTACCTTAATGTCAGGGCTTAGAATTTGTTATAATCAATATCCACTCTTGATCATATCTTAAGGCAGTCTACATACTTCCTTATTTTTCATGAACATGATCTATCTTGGATGAAGAGGGAAGTGTTAAAGTCTCTGATTATTAATATGTCTCTTTCTCCCTGAACATATTGGTGTGTATGTGCGCGCACTCAGTCATATCCATGGACTGCAGCCCACGAGGTTCCTCTGTCTATGGAATTTTCCAGGCAAGAATACTTGGAGTAGGGTGCTATTTTCTACTCCAGGGGATCTTCCCAACCCAGGGATTACAACAGCGTCTCTTGCATCTCTCATACTGGGAGGCAGATTCTTTACCACTAGCGCCACCTGGGAAGCCCAAACATACTGTAACTTCTGCTGACAGTTGACATGAGATAATTCTCTGATTTATAATAAGGAATTTATACACTTGACACTTTAACAGCACAATGGTTATGAGAGCCAATGCGTCATGCAGTTGAAAATCCACATATAATTTGTCAGTCCACTGTATCCCTGGATCCTCTCTAACCAAGGTTCTGTATTTTGAGCTTCAACTAATCACACAGTGTACCATTATTATACTCTTTTAAATTGAAAAAAAAAAAAATTCATGTCTAAGTGGATCCATGTAACTCAAATCATGTAGTTCAAGGGTAATACTTTCTGTCTGTCTTCATTTCCAACAGGGAGCTCCCAAAACTTGACATTTTCTAAAAGAAGAGAGCAATAAGTATCTTTGTCATGTTAAGAAGGTGATGTGGGGAAAGCCTTTAGGTAACCTAAGGTGGGGGACTGGTTGCCAGGGGAACCAACCACAGATCAGAAAGTCGGAACGGGAGTCCAGCCCTTCCATCCTCCCACCCTCTGGGGAAAAGTGTGGAGGTTAAATTCAATCACCAATGAGTAAAGATTTCATCAATCATGCCTCTGTAATAAAGGGTCCATAAAAACCAAAATAATGGGGTTTGAAGAATTTGAGTTGATAAACACCTGGCAATTCAGGGGAGTAGTGCAAAGAGCACAGAAACTGCACAGCACTTCCTCCAAACTTTGCCCTACGCATCTCTTCAATCTAGGAGTTTCTGAGCTTCTTTAATAAACCAGTAATCTAGTATGTAAAATGCTTCTCTGAGTTGTGTGAGCAAACTTCTCTAGCAAACTAAGCAAACCTAAGGAAGGAGTTTGTTAGAACCTCTAATCTTTTTTTTGTTTGTTTTTTATTTTTTTATTTTTTATTTTTTTTGATCTTTATTATTATTTTTTTACAATATTATATTGGTTGGTTTTGCCATACATTGACATGAATTCGCCCCAGGTGTACATGAGTTCCCCCTCCTGAACCCCCCTCTCACCTCCCTCCTCCCTTTATCCTCCCTCTTGGTCATCCCCGCACACCAGCCCCGAGTATCCTGTAACATGCATTGACCCTGAACTGCTGATTTGTTTCACATATGACAACATACATGTTTCAATGTCATTCTCTCAAATCATCCCACCCTCACCCTCTCCCACAAAGAGAACCTCTAATCTTACAGCCAGCTGATCAGATACAAGAGATATCTGGTCTTACAAGTAGCATGAGGGGGGAAGGACAGCAGTCTTATAAAACTGAGCCCTTAACCTATGAGACCTGATAAAACCATCTTCAAGTAAACAATCAGAATTAACTGTTTGATGGTATGGGGGCAGGGAAACTATATCAAAATTGGTATTAGAATCTGAATTGGTGTCAGAATGTAAGCTTATGACAGAAGTGGGATTTGCTAGAATGGCTTAGCTCAGGGAAATGTGGCTTAGGAAGAGAAAGGATGAAAGTGATTCTGATGAACAATCTATGATTCTTGGGTGGCCACACGGTCAGCCATGGTGTGGAGCAGAAGCTGTTCTGTAATTACTAAAGGAAAAAGTTACCAAAGGAATTGAGAGACAGATCCAGCTCCTTAGGAGTTGGTTCACGGGATGCACAAGGAAATATAAACTAATAAGAAAAAGATGAAATATATAATTTCTTGGTTATCATTATCTATAACAGCTAAAACAAAATTAGTGCCGAGTTGGACACTGACAGACCAAGTTCAGATTTTTCCACCTGGGCACAGGCCTCAAATCTGCTGCCCAAGGGAGAAATTATGCAGGACAACAGAAAGCATCCCTAAGACCCCTGGTCACCACAAAGAAGAGGTGGTAGAGTATGAAGGATTTAATTTTGTAGATCAGTATCATCAGGTTCCTAAGGAAACTTAACTGAAATGGATTATGAGAGTGACTAATTTAGGAGGAGTCTCTCTGGTTGTGAATGATGAAGAGTAAAAGAGCATCACTACAGAACAATCACAGGCTTGTGATCCAGACACATAGGAGCTTATTCCTGAGTAAACAGCCAGTATGGAGGACTAGATTTTTTAAAAAGCCACTGTAAGGTCTGATTTCCCTGAATAGGGGGATTGTCTATCACCATCCATAAATGTCAAGCAGAACACCCCAGATGAAACAGCTGATACACTTTTCAGGCAAGCCATGTTGGACTGGCCTAAATGGATACTCATCTGCTGAATATACCCATTATGAATATCATCATAAATGCTCTTCTTTGTTAAGGGGCCCCTTTCACATGGGCATCCCGTATATACCTTATTGTCCATGAACCAAAACAGTTCCAGGAATTTTATCAAATTTGCTGACTCACCTTCCCCTCATAGGTCTCACAGATGCTAGTAAAAACATTAGGATAATCAGAGAAGAGGCCCAGGGGAGAGCCAAGGGACTCTTTCCAATAAATGGAAATGTTTAATGGTTATTAAGAAATAAGGTTAATAAAGCAACTACTGATAGGAATGAGAAAAGAATGACAGAAGGAGAATCACAGGACTCATCTCAGCAGGATGGAAAGTTTTTGGAGGTTGTTATGAAATAGGATAAACAAACACAACGAGGTTAAAAAGAGTTTTTAATACAGTCATTTACCAAAGGCTAGGTGAGGTAGAAACCCCGGTCCCCTACTGGCCTTCCAACATTAAACGGCCCGAAACAAATCCATCCTATTTACCCTAGTTTGGAAAAAATTTAAAGTCAGAAAGCAGAAATTATAATGAGAAACCTGACATGCAACATCCTGGGACAGTGGTTCAGCAAATTATTCAAAATAAAGACTGACAAAGGGCAGGGTGCCTTGGCTCAATCCCTCACTAAGAATCAAAGCTTTCTGCACAAGAGTAAGTAAACTGATAAAGGACAGGAAAGATAAGTTTTCAGGAGTGATAGCTCAGTTGGTAAACATGCTGCCTGCAATGCAGGAGACCCCAGTTTGATTCCTGGTTCAGGAAGATCCACTGGAAAAGGGATAGGCTAACCACTCCAGTGTTCCTGGGCTTCCTTTGTGCCTTGCTAAGTCACTTCAGTCGTGTCCGATTCTGTGCGACCCCATAGACGGAAGCCCACCAGGCTCCCCCGTCCCTGGGATTCTCCAGGCAAGAACACTGGAGTGGGTTGCCATTTCCTTCTCCAATGTGTGAAAGTGAAGTCGCTCAGTCGTGTCCGACCCTTAGCGACCCCACAGACTACAGCCAACCAGGCTCCTCCATCCACGGGATTTTCTAGGCAATAGTACTGGAGTGGCTTGCCATTGCCTTCCTTTGTGCCTTAGCTGATAAAAAATCCCCCTGCAATGTGGGAGACCTGGGTTCGATCCCTGGATTGGGAAAATACCCTGAAGAAGGGAAAGGCTACCTACTCCAAGTATTCTGGCCTGGAGAACAGCATGGACTGTATAGTCCATGGGGTCACAAAGAGTCAGATACGACTAAGCGATGTTCACTTTCACTTTCTACAAGAGTTTTGTGAACTGTGGTAGCAAACCCCTTGCCTAATTCCTCACTTGGGCTACAATTATATTGAAAGCATATAAAATGTTGGATGGCATGATGTGGTATGAAAGTTGGAATGCTTAAGCAGCTATTATGAAAAAAAGTTGTATCAACTTCACCTGAATGTCTTACGGAGATGGATGTTCTATCTGGGTGACAACACCTTCCTCTACCGAGTATTGTAAAACCAAAACCCAGGGAGGAAGACCTAACAACAGTTGTTGCTGTTGTTGTTCAGTCGCTCAGTCGTGTCCAACTCTTTGCGACCCCATGGACTGCAGCACACCAGGCTTCCCTGTCCATCACCAACTCCCGGAGCTTGCTCAAACTCATGTCCATTGAGTGGTGATGCCATTCAAGCATCTCATTCTCAGTCGCCCCTTTTCCTCTTGCCTTCAATCTTTTCCAGCACCAGGGTTTTTTCCTAAGAGTCAGTTCTTCATATCAGGTGGCTGAAGTATTCGAGCTTCAGGTTCAGCATCAGTCCTTCCAATGAATATTCAGGACTGATTTCCTTTAGGATGGACTGCTTGAATATCCTGGCAGTCCAAGGGACTCTCAAGAGTCTTCTCCATCACCACAGTTCAAAAGCATCAATTCTTTGGCGATCAGCTTTCTTTACGGTCCAACTCTCACATCCATACATGACCGCTGGAAAAACAATAGGTTTAACTAGACTGTTGGCAAAGTAATGTCTCTGCCTTTTAATATACTGTCTAGGTTGGTCATGTATTATCTTCCAGGAAGCAAGTGTCTTAATTTCATGGCTGCAATCACCATCCACAGTGATTTTGGAGCCCAAGAAAACAAAGTCCGTCAGTTTTCCATTGTTTCCCCATCTATTTGCCATGAAGTGATGAGACCAGATGCCATGGTCTTAATTTTCTGAATGTTGAGTTTTAAGTCATCTTTTTCACTCTCCTCTTTCACCTCCATCAAGAAGGTATTTAATTTCTTTTCACTTTCTGCCGTTAAGGGTAGTATCAACTGTCTACTTGAGGTTGTTGATATTTCCCTGGCAATCTTGATTCCAGCTGGTGCTTCATCCAGCCCAGCATTTCACATGATGTACACTGCATATAAATTAAATAAGCAGGGTGACAATATACAGCCTTGACGCACTCCTTTCCCAATTTGGAACCAGTCTGTTGTTCCATGTCCAGTTCTAACTGTTGCTTCTTGAGCAGCATACAGGTTTCTCAGGGGGCAGGTAAGGTGGTCTGGTATTCCCATCTCTTGGAGCATTTTCCACAGCTTGCTGTGATCCACACAGTCAAAGGGTTAGCAGACATTCCAGATGTTTTTCTGGAATTCTCTTGCTTTTTCTATGATTCAAAGGATGTTGGCAATTTGATCTCTGGTTCCTCTGCCTTTTCTAAACCAGCTTGAACACCTGGAAGTTCTCAGTTCATATACTGTTGAAGCCTCGCTTGGAGAATTTTGAACTTTACTTTGCTAGCATGTGAGATGAATGCAACTTTGCAGTAGTTTGAACATTCTTTGGCATTGCCTTTCTTTGGGATTGAAATGAAAACTGACTTTTTCGAGATCTGTGGCTACTGCTGAGTTTTCCAAATTTGCTGGCATTATTGAGTGCAGCACTTTAACAGCATCATCTTTTAGGATTTGAAATAACTCACCTGGAATTCCATCACCTCCACTGGCTTTGTTTGCAGTGATGCTTCCTAAGGCCCACTTGACTTCACATTCCAGAATTTCTGGCTCTAGCTGGGTGATCATACCATTCTGGTTATATGGGTCATTAAGATCTTTTTTGTTTAATTCTTTTGTATATCCTTGCCACCTCTTCTTAATATCTTCTGCTTGTTAGGTCCCTACCATTTCTGTCCTTTATTGTGTCCATCTTTACATTAGATGTAAAGATTCCCTTGGTATCTCTAATTTTCTTGAAGAGATCTCTAAAGATTTACAGGAGAACTGGTACATTTGAATAAGCTTTATGCAAAGTGGCTGCACCCTTTTACCTGATTTTATTACAGGGATGAACATTGTATCTGACTGGGAAACACTCCCCTTAGGCATGTAAATCCATGTTTCAAGTAAGATTAATTGAATATGCTAAATGGAAACTAGTAAGACTGCTTGAGCATTCGCAGTGTGGAACAGAAGCTAGAGTGCTAGAAGGGACAGGTTCTCTGTTTAATAGCAGTATATGCAGCAAACTGGGGCTTAGGGCAAAAGTCTGTGAGCACCTCTCAGCAATGACTACTGGGACTTCAGACTGGAGAATTTCCAATTGAGGGGCATTTACTATCTTGCCATTGGACACTATTAACTGAAACTACCCCTATGACTGAAGGACATAAAATGATCTTGAATCCTGAAATAGCCATAATGTCTAGGATGTCTGAGAAACACTCTAATGGGAAAGGCGTATCCAAAAGAGTAAAGTAACAAACTGGACATGGTTTATCTAAGACCATGCTGCCTGGGGAATGCAAGGAGGAGATTCTCAGGAGTAGGGAGCCTTTTTTCCCTAGGACTGACTCTGCAACTGTATGAGGAGTTGCTGGATTCCACCATCACTTTGGCAGTTTCCTACAAACAGTTCTTAACTGATCAACAAAGAGTTGCTTGGCAGTTCCAAGGTGAATGGACAACATCCTATCTGGACAGCCACCACTCTGATCAAAGATGATACACACATATCAGCCTGCTGTGTTGAATTGCATAGTGTTTGCCTAGCAGTGATGGAAAAAGTGAACAGAAGTAAAAAGTCCCTATGTTTGGGTTTTTACTGACACATGGGAAGTAGTCAATAGCCTTGGCCCTATGGTCAGGCAGGAGGGCAATGGAAATCTGACCTATTTGAGCGATGCCCATATGGGCCACAGCCCTAAGGAAATCACTATGGGGATATGAGAAAAACTCTCTTCCAAGTGTACACGGTGACTAAAATCAACAAACAGGTCTCCCCCTATACTCATTCAAAGTGGCCCCCATGTAACGAGTACACAATGGGGCACTGCAGCAATGATGAGATGTGCTGAATCTATCAATAGACATGTTCCTCTTGCACCCTCTGAAGCACAAAGGGCCAGGAAGATCCGTTCCATTGGCCAACAAGAGGAAAAAAGACTGCAGGTGGTCATGTGGCAAAATCCTGAGTGGGATTTTGTTGCTGATCACAGATGGCAAATCAGACTGATGAAAGCAGCCCTGGGGATTGCCAATGGATCTTGACAGGAATAGACACTGACGCTGGGCTTAGCCTGTGGTAGATGCAAATAGAATACTATAAAAGAACCAGGACAGGTGACACCGCACCAACTGTACAGCTCACAGTCATTTCTTCAGACTAAGGAATATACTCTATAGCCCTAATGTCCAACAACGGGCAGAGAGAAACTATCAATCTTCGGAGGGATAGTTTGATAGAGAATTGAATGCACAATTAAAACACAGATTGCATAAAATGGAGGAAATAAAGGCATGAGGAAGGGCTTGCTTACACACCTTCACAAGTGTGTGCTCACATTCAAGATATACTTATGTATGTGTGTGTCAGTCTTGTCTGACCACAGACACCTGCCAGGGACCCTGCCAGGCTCCTCTGTCCACGGGATTTCTCAGGCAAGAAGGCAGGAGTAGGTTGTCATTTCCTTCTCCAGGGGACCTTTCTGACCCAGGGATCAAACCCATGTCTCTTGCATCAGCAAAATTCTTTACCACTGTGCCGGCTGGGAAGCCCCAAGATATATATGTGTGTATATAAAATCAAGATATATATATACATATATATTCTAATACCTGTAAAATGTTTACAAAATGTCTAAATTGTAGTAAGTTGTAGTAGTAATTTTTTTCCTAGCCAAATCTAATGTTAGCAAGTTTATCTACCTTTGTCCCAAACAGGATCAGAACCATAGCTTACTACTTTGTTCTCCTCTACAATTCCTCCTCTTCCAACCCCCATGTGATTTTTCCAGTCATATTTAGGTTGAACAACATGTTTTACTGCTTTCTTTGTGTATCACTACATCCTGTATCCAACTATTTTATCTCTGTTCACTGCTCCTCATGCTAGAGTACATCATTATTTTAAGTCTTTCAGCAATGATGAACAGACAGGATAGTTTCTGAGTTCCCGAATGACGGAAACTGTCTTTATTTCTATCCTACTCTAAAATGTTAATTTGTCTGGCTAAAACATTTCTAGATTCAAAGTCATTTCCCCTACCCCTTTTATCAATGCACTGTCTTCCTGAATAACAATGTGGCGAATGAGAAATGTGCTGTCCTTCCATCTTAGTCTGAGTCATCTGCAGATAATCTGTTGATATTTTAAATACATGTAAATGTAGAGACAAAAAGAAAATCGATACAGATATATCCATGGATGGTGGGCATCACAGTTTAACGTGTATTGTCCTGACTACTAGTGAATGTGAGTACTGTATAACGTTTAAGAGTTTGGAATTTGAGATAAATTATCTGGGTTAAAATTTAGACACTGACACTAACTGGATGTATAATTTTAGGCAAGTTACTTACATATTGTGCTCAGCTTCCACAACTATAACATGTGGATAATAACAGTCCAACTCATAGTTTTATTGTGAGGTTTAAGGAAGATAGTCAAATGAATGAACTCAAGGCCATGACAGAGAATTTTTTAAAAATAAGAAAAATTCACTGTACTTGGCTTCCATTTTTAGAAAGTATATTTAAGAAATCAAAACTAAACAGTAAATGGCTGAAGTGCATGTGTGTGTATGTGTGTGTGTATGTATATATATATATATATGTAAAACCATGTAAAATAGAATGATAAACAGAATAATCACAAAATTAGTTACTCAGGAAAGTGGGCCTGGGAAGTAACACAAGGGGAGCTTCAAGAATATTGGTATTATTCTAGATCTTAAGTTGGAGGGTGGGTTCATTATTTTATTAATATTATTGAGAATGATAAGTGGATGAAGAATAGAAGGTAATTACCAAATGTATAATATACAAACTTATTTTATAGCAGTACATCTGACCACAAGTCTTCTTATGTATTAGAAAAAGTTTTGGGGCATATACAAGCAAAATTAAAAACATCTAAAAATTGAGAGACATTAAGATAGCAGATAAAATTGTAGAACATGCATTTCTAATATCCCAGTGAAGATGAATACGTGCTTCCACCTTATCCTTCCCTCTGCCCAGCAATGCCAGGCACCTACAGCTAATACAAAAACTATACAGAAAAATGTTTTATGGGATTATCAAAAGATAAGAGTGCCAAGGTCAAATAAGTCAAAGATTCTCACATATGTACCTAACTGAAATAGTCTTTGATCAGATCTGAATTTGGGATAAAGAAGAATGAAGTAAAGAAACTTAAGACACCAAGTGTCTCAATGAACGTAAAAGCCAGGTTACTGGAAATAGAACACGGAAAGGTATGTTGATATCGGAATAGGTAATTATAACAGTAAGATTTTTATTATTTTTTTGTTTCATTTATTTGGCTACATGGGGTCTTAGTTGCCACAGGTGGGATCTTTTAGTCGTGCAGCACATGGGATCTATCAATAGCTCCTTGACCAGGGATGGAACCTGGCCCTTTGCATTGGGAATGTGGAGTTTTAGCCACTGACCACCAGGGAAGTCCCAACATTAACATTTTTAAAACAACCATTCTGGTGATTCCAAAGTCTGATGTCTGGTCATATATGCCAGATGCTAAAGTGGCATGAAGATACAAGCTGATGGAATAGCATCAGAGGCCTGCTATGCAGGAGACATTTCCCTGTGAGGTGAATTTACCCATGATGCTTAGGAAAGAGACAGGCTACAGAGGAAAATGGTGAGCTATGAGACAAGAGTCCTAGAGGGATGCCCATAGGCTAATAGATAATGGCAGTAAGTATAGAAGCAACTATGATAAAGCAGGTATAGCACAGATTTCAAGGTGAGAAGAGATTATTGAAAGTAGGTGATGAAAAGGGGACCTGGAAGCAAAATATCTACAGAATGCCAAGTTGTTTGCTCATCTTGAGGTACACTGGACTTGAAAGAATGAAAAAGCACTTAGATTTCAGGTGAAGTAAAAGAATAAACTTTAGTTTTTCATTAAATAGGTTATTAGACAAAAGAGTATGGTAAGTTTGAGGGATATCATATCTGTAACTCACAACTTATATTACATAGCACAAATACATTAAAATAACTATATTCACAGGCAAAGGTTTTGGGTATATTAGCTTGGTTTGGAAAGCAAAATATAATAATTACCATTTTGGAAATAACAATAAGGACAAGTTCATACACCAATGTGCAATGGGGTCAGAGCGTTATCATTTTAAACCTGAAAAGTATTTTATTACAGACTATCTACTCCAGCGGTTCCCTTGATGGAGACCATAGGCCTTTACACAGTCAAATGGGCAATGTTCAACCTACTTCTAATACTTCAAAAAAATCTAACATACTATATTCCCCCCATAATTAAAATTGTATCTGCTAACCTAAACATCAAGGAGATCCAACCAGTCCATTCTAAAGGAGATCAATCCTGGGTGTTCATTGGAAGGACTGATGCTACAGCTGAAACTCCAGTACTTAGGCCACCTCATGCGATGAGCTAACTCACTGGAAAAGAGTCTGATGCTGGGAGGGACTGGGGGCAGGAGGAGAAGGGGACAACAGAGAATGAGATGGCTGGATGGCATCAACGACTTGATGGACATGAGTTTGAGTGAACTCTGGGAGTTGGTGATGGACAGGGAGGCCTGGCGTGCTGTGATTCATGGGGTCGCAAAGAGTTGGACACGACTGAGTGACTGAACTGAACCTAAACATCATCATTCTTTGTTCTTCACTAGGTACAGATAAATGCAGTATTGTTACACTATTTACCTCACAGGAAATCAGATTTTAATATTTATTTAATAAAATAATTTATTAGAAATGTGACAGAAGAGAGGGTAAGAAAAGGAATCCTTCATGATTAAAAAAAAAAAAAAGTTTATGAAACTCCTACAATCGGAATCAACAACTGCAACATCCAGGTTTCCTACCTTGCAGAAACAGTGTTCTTTCTTCTACACCTCTTTAAATATAGAATGTAAATAATGGCATTAATCAATACCAAAGTGTTTACAGCAATTACTATGGAGCAATGAGATTACTGGTAATTTTTATCTTATTTTTTTTTTTAACTTTTCAGACCCAGTTTATTATAGTATAGTCAAAGATCCAGAGGATTTCTTGGCAGTAGGAAGTTTTTATTTTATCTTTTGTTTAATTTTTTAACTTTTTATTTTATATTGGAGTATAGCTGACTAACCATGATGTGATAGTTTCAGGTAGACAGCATAGGAACTCAGCCATACATATACATGCATCCATTTTCCCCCTTAATTTTTAATTTCTTCTTCACATATATTTTCAAAATGATCTACAATGAAAATATACACCATTAAAATCAGAAAATACAAAAATACACACTTAAGAGTGACCTTTCCCTAAACCAAATCTTTTAAACACACAAGTCATGTCCAAAAGCATGATTTTCCAATGTACCCTATCTTCCATTCACGTAACTTCTTGAACATATTTCCTTATTTATAAATTAAAAACAACAGTTTTATGTTCACTACTTTTGTTGTGACAACTCAAAAGGGCAAAAGTTTTCTTTAACAGATCACTTCTAAAACCAAGTTAATTTTCAGTTCAGTATAAATCCCATCATGATCAAGATTATATATGCATATAATTCTTTTAAAGGCCCGACTCCTCTGACTACTATCTCAGGTATCAGAATTCATTCACAAACATTTATCAAACTCTAATATTGATAAGGGTCGCACAGAGGTAAAGAATCAGCCAGACAATGTAGGAGATGCAGGAGATGCAAATTCGATCCCTGGGTCAGGAAGATCCCCTCGAGGAAGAAATGGCAACCTGCCCCAGTACTCTTGCCTGAAAAATTCCATAGACAAATGAAGCTACAGTCCATGGGGTGGCAAACAGTCAGGCACAACTGAGCCACTGAGTATGCAATATTGCTAAAACCTCAACATAGTGTGGCAAGCTAATAACCTGGGATGAAAATCAAAATAAAACAATAAAGGCCACACCAATTTTTAATTTTATATAATTTTATATTTATATAACGTCAAGATTAATCTAAATATTCAAGAATATTTCTCTAAGTAGCGAGTTAGTTTTAGGTCTTCTAGCAATAATCCGGAGAAGGCAATGGCAAGCCACTCCAGTACTCTTGCCTAGAAAATCCCATGGATGGAGGAGCCTGGTAGGCTGCAGTCCGTGGGGTCGCTAAGGGTCGGACACGACTGAGCGACTTCACTTTCACTTTTCACTTTCACACATTGGAGAAGGAAATGGCAACCCACTCCAGTGTTCTTGCCTGGAGAATCCCAGGGACTGGGGAGCCTGGTGGGCTTCCGTCTATGGGGTCACACAGAGTCGGACACGACTGAAGTGACTCAGCAGCAGCAGCAGCAATAATCACACTTTGTAAATTAACTATGAGTCTGCACTTCATTTTCACATTTCAGACAATGTTATACAGCCAAAGCACTATGTTAGAAGTACACATAAGATGTGGATCTCAATTCTCACATCATCTCAAGTTAATACTGTGATCTTGGGCAACTCAATTTATCTATGGTTGAATCCCTGCTTTTCCAAACTCCAACAGTACAGATAACAAAAGCTCAGGTGCAGAGCTAAATCAGTCACACCTAGCAGGGTAACAGGACCTAGGTCCCACAAGCAGGTAAGATTATCTTTCTGTGTTCTAATTCAATATTTGAAGGGGAGAGAAGGTAAACTTTTAACTTATAATCCTCTTTGGGTTTAACTAGTTCTAGAAAAGAGATTCTGCTTTGGTTTCCTCACTTAATTGTATTCTCCTTGCCAGAAGGTCAGGGGCAAAGAAAACATTGAGCTGGGGTCCCTAACACCTAACAAGCTCTCCAAAATCCCTATCTCTAGGTCTGTGCATTTATCTCTAGCCACTAACTGAAATTCCATTTCAAAGTATAATAATTCTTCTTTGTAACCATTAAACTATTAACTACTCAAATAAAAACATCATTTGTGCATACTACCCACCATGTCAGAAACTCTGGGTAACAGAGCCAATCTAAAAATCTACTTAAATGCACCAAAACCTCAGCTATGGTAATGTGAACTTCCAGGAAAGTGCCAAGAAGCAAAATTATCATTTCACACATTTCAGCTGAATTCCCTGTTGCACAAGGTCTCTCACTATGCCAACTCATCTACACAGTATCTGGTGGTCAAGACTTATAGGAATAATTGTAATAAAACCCTTTTTCTCAGCTAAAATAGTAAAGGAAGGATTTTCTCCAAAATCAAGAGATGAAAAAATTAAGAACAGAAATATGGGAAACTGTAGCTTAAAAAAACAATTAAAACTTACTATATATATAAAAATAAATTTCAATAAGTAATGCAAGTTTGGCTCCAAATTAGAGTATATAAGAAATAATTCCTTTGAAAAGTGTACAATCCTTTTGTAAAGCCAATTTCAGTATGCATCTAGAGTTTTAAAAAATATTCCATTACTTTTAAAAAAGTATTCCATTACTTTGACCAAGAAGTCACGCTTCAAAAAAATAATCCTAATGATGGAAACATATTCATGCACAAAAATGTTCTCTGTAGCATATCTTTCATGCTCAACAAGTGGAAACAATTTTAAATACCACAAAATAGAAAAGTCACATATATGTATTATATGTACAGTTAAATAGAATATTACATATCCATTCTAAATTTGACAGACTATATAAGAAATATTCGTAATGTTAGCTAAAAACGATTTAACTTTATATACACAAGCACACAATTATAATTATACAAATAAACATGTTCTTTGTATTAGGTTAAAATCTAAAAGAAAAACAACAAAAACTTAAGCAGTTGTAATATTTCAGGGATAGAACAATGAGCCGTCTTGTTTCCTTTTTATCCTAATTTCCCTGTTAATTGTTACACTGATTTTAAAATAAAAATTCTCATGACATAATCAAAATATACAAATTTCATGTGTGTATATATTCTTTGGAGTCTATATATAAACACACACACACACACACACATATATATTTAGACTTCAAGAATTAAAATAATCATTCAGCTAAAAGAAAAACATCTAAAATTGAATAGCTTCTCCCTATTTCTATACTGTACATAGTTTTGTTTTTTCATAACGTGAATTCTTTTCATCAACAGCATACCTATTTGCATCTTACAAACATCTTTTACATCCCTATAGGGAAGGAAAAGACAGGAAAGTATAAGTCAGATCTCATAAATTTTACAATTTACTTGGGTACACATAACACAGGCATAAAACAAATCTAAGAAAACTTTAAACATCAAGACATAAAGTAATCATAAAGTTGCTTTAATGAACTTTGATACCATGTTGTATTAGTTTGCTAAGGCTGTGTTAACAAAGTAACACAAACTAGGTGCCTTAAATAACAGATTTACATGAATTTGAGTGAACTCTGGGAGTTGGTGATGGACAGGGAGGCCTGGCGTGCTGTGATTCATGGGGTCGCAAAGAGTCGGACACGACTGAGCGACTGAACTGAACTGAACTGAACTGATCCTTTAACAGTCCATAGCCGAGGAGCCCAAGACCAAGATGTCAGCAGAACTGTTTCCTTCTGTAGTCTGTGGAGGAAAAATTTGTTCCAGGCTTTGGCATACAGATAACCATCTTCCATTATCTTTCTTGTGTCTCTTCATATCATCTTCCCTCCATGCATATCTGAGTCCAAATTTCCCCTTTCACGACTGAGCGACGGAACAGAACAGAACAGAACAGAGGGTCCACCCTCGGAGAAGGCACTGGCACCCCACTCCAGTACTCTTGCCTGGAGAGTCCCATGGATGGAGGAGCCTGGTGGGTTGCAGTCCGTGGGGTCGCTGGGAGTCAGATATGACTGAGCGACTGCGCTTTCACTCTTCACTTTCATGAACTGGAGAAGGAAATAGCAACTCACTTCAGTGTTCTTGCCTGGAGAGTTCCAGGGACGGGGGAGCCTGGTGGGCTGCCGTCTATGGGGTCGCACAGAGTCGGACACAACTGAAGCGACTTAGCAGCAGCAGCAGCAGGGTCCACCCTAATGACGGCATTTTAACTTGACTCTATCTCTAAATAAGGCCATATGGTTAAGATTAAGATTCCCAGCCTATCTTTTTTTTTTTTTTTGAGAGGGTTCAATTCAGTTCAGTGGCTCAGTCGGGTCCGACTCTTTGCAACTCCACAGACTGCAGCATGCCAGGCTTCCCTGTCCATCACCAACTCCCAGAGCTTGCTCAAAGTCATGTCCATCGAGTCGGTGATGCCTTTCGACCATCTCATCCTCTATTATCCCCTTCTTCTCCTGCCTTCAAACTTGCCCAGCATCAGGGTCTTTTCCAATGAGTCAGCTCTTCATATCAAGTGGCCAAAATATTGGAGCTTCAGCTTCAGCATCAGTCCTTCCAAAGGACTGATTCCCTTTAGGATTAACTGGTTTGATCTCCTTGCAGCCCAAGGGACTCTCAAGAGACTTCTCCAACACCACAGTTCAAAAGCATCAATTCTTTGGCACTCAGCTTTCTTTATGGTCCAACTCTCACATCCATACATGACTACTGGAAAAACCACAGCTTTGACTAGACGGACCTTTGTCCACAGAGTAAATGCTTTATAATATGATGTCTAGGTTGGTCATACCTTTCTTCCAAGGAGCAAGCGTCTTTTAATTTTATGGCTGTAGTCACCATCTGCAGTGATTTTGGAGACCAAAAATAGAAAGTCTCTCACTGTTTCCATTGTTTCCCCATCTATTTGCCATGAAGTGATGGGACCGGATGCCATGATCTTCATTTTCTGAATGTTGAGTTTTAAGCCAGCTTTTTCACTCTCCTCTTTCACCTTCATCAAGAAGTTCTTTAGTTTCTCTTCGCTGTCATAAGGGTGCTGTCATCTGTATCTCTGAGGTTTTTGATATTTTTCCTGGCAATCTTGATTCCAGCTAGTGCTTTATCCAGCCAGGCATTTCACATGATGTACTCTGAATATAAGTTATATAAGAAGGGTGACGATATACAGCCTTTGAGGGGGTAGGTGAGTAGTGTTTAACTCATAGCACCACATCTTCGCTGCAACACTCCAAATGTGTACCAACATGGTAGAGGTTGCCTTTTATTCTGTCTAATGCCTATCCATTAGAGTGAGTGAATTCATCATTTTTATTTTGCTGTTGCCATTGCAGTGTCCCACCGAGAAATTATATTTGGGGCAAAGGGAATATGGTGATTTTATTCAGTCAATCCTAAAGAAAATCAACCCTGAATATTCACTGGAAGGACTGATGCTGAAGCTCCAAAAGTTTGGCCACCTCATTCCCCAACTCACGGGAAAAGACTCTGATGCTGGGAAAGATAAAGGGTCTGAGGAGAAAGGGATGACAGAGGATGAGATGGTTGGATGTCATCACTGACTCAAAGGACATGAGTTTGAGCAAACTTCAGGAGATAATTAAGGACAGGGAAGCCTGGAATGTTGCAGTCCACAGGGTTGCAAAGAGTTGGACACGAATGAGCAACTGTACAACAACAACACATATCCAACACAGAAAAAGAAAAAAACAAGCAAACAAAAACAAAAAAACCTAGAAAGAACTACTGCTAATTATAAATATTGACTCTCAAGGACATTATGGATGACTGTTACTTCCTGATACCTTGAAATTTTCACTGAGGGAACATTTTTCTAAATTATAAAATGCTTAATTTAAAAATATTGAAATTTCATTGGTCTCTGACCCCAAACCATTTCTAATTACAAAATCTGGCAAAAGTCTCCTCTTTGGGACAGAAGTTTCACAGGCATTGGTTCCTCTCTGCTATGATTTCTAGACAGAATATGAACCATGGAGAAGAGTTTGAACAGTTCAGACAACATTAGATATTTTATCTCAAATTTCAAGCAAGATCAACTGTCACTTTTAAAAAGTGTATCTCCTTTTTTAGAAGTCCACAGAGTCGGACACGACTGAAGTGACAGCAGCAGCAGCAGCATGACTAACATATACACACTACCATACAAAAAGCAGATAACTAATGAGAATCTACTATATAGCACAGAGAATTCTGCTCAATGCTCCGTGGTTTCCTAAATGGGAAAGAAATCCATAAAGAGGGGAGATATGTATACATATAGCTGACTATGCCGTACAGCAGAAACTAATATGACACTGTAGAGCAAATATACTCCAATATTTTTTTTTAATTAGTCCATTCTGTAAGGCACCATTAAAAAACAAAAGAGGGAAAGAAAAAGTGCAACACTCATGCACTACAGACAGACACATGCACACATTTGCTCTCAGGGACCTTAAAAAAAATATGTATTTATGTATATTTATAGATATGGTTAGATGGCATCACTGACTCAATGGACATAAATGTGAGCAAACCCCGGCAGACAATGAAGGAACAGGAAGCCCAGCGTGAGCAGTCCATGAGGTCACAAAGAATTGGACATGACTTAGTGATTGAACAACTAATTCTGTATGATCCACTGAAACAGGCAATCACAACTGGAAACAGCTGAGAGGTCTTACCCAAGCCTGCTGTCTTTATTCAATGAAATATTTTAAACTAATATTTTCCTACTTTCTTCTTAAATGATCTTCAAAAATGGATTGTCAACACCCTAACTTCCTAGAATATTCTTTCTATGCTGATTTCACCCTTAATCCTCAAAATGTGCTTCATTGAAATAAATTTCCCCTGTTGAAAGATGTATTTTTTTCTCTTCCCTTCACTAACGTAGATAATAAGTAGATAATTTCATATCACTGAAATTTAATATAGGCATCCTCTCAATTATTTAACATAAGCCATCCAACATTCAATCTATTTTCATAACTTAAACGATGTGACCTTATGCTTGTTTCTACATAAATTTTCCAAAAAAATCATAATCAAAACTGGGTTCAACAGCTAAAAACAATAAAAACAGCTTACTATTTTTTAACATAACTAATAAAGAATATAGAAAAAAATTACCCCAAAAATTCTATCTTTTATTGTATCTTTTTATAAACTGAGTGAAAGTCAGACGTAATGTTATTCACTGTACTTCTGAGTATATACTAGACACCATCTACATAATAAGCACAAGAGCTTGATTAGCACTTCAGTTCAGTTCAGTTGCTCAGTCATGTCTGACTCTTTGAGACCCCATGAACCACAGCATGCCAGGCCTCATTGTCCATCACCAACTCCCAGAGTTTATCCAGACTCATGTCCATTGAGTCGGTGATGCCATCCAACCATCTCATCCTCTTTCGTCCGCTTCTCCTCCCGCCTTCAAAAATGAGTCAGGTCTTCGCATCAGGTGGCCAAAGTATTGGAGTTTCAACTTCAACATCAGCCCTTCCAATGAACACTCAGGACTGATCTCCTTTAGGATGGACTGCTTGGATCTCCTTGCAGTCCAAGGAACTCTCGAGAGTCTTCTCCAGCACCACAGTTCAAAAACATTAATTCTTCGGCGCTTAGTTTTCTATATAGTCCAACTCTATATAGTCCAAATCTCACATAGAGTGTCTTTCCAACTCTGTATGGAAAAACCATAACCTTGACTAGACAGACCTCTGTTGGCAAAGTAATGTCTGTTTTAAATATACTGTCTACATTGGTCATAACTTTCCTTCCAAGGAGTAAGCGTCTTTTAATTCCATGGCTGCAGCCACCATTTGCAGTGATTTTACAGAAACAAAAAATAAAGTCAGGCACTGTTTCCACTGTTCCTCCATCCATTTGCCATGAAGTGATCTTAATTTTCTGAATGTTGAGCTTTAAGCCAGCTTTTCACTCTCCTCTTTCATCACTTTCATCCACTTTCATCAAGCGGCTCTTTAGTTCTTCACATTCTGCCATAAGGGTGGTGTCATCTGCTTATCTGAGGTTATTGATACTTTTCCCGGCAATCTTGATTCCAGTTTGTGCTTCCTCCAGCCCTGTGTTTCTCATGATGTACTTTGCACAGAATTTAAATAAGCAGGGTGACAATATACAGCCTTGACGTACTCCTTTTCCTATTTGGAACCAGTCTGTTGTTCCATGTCCAGTTCTAACTGTTGCTTCCTGACCTGCATACAGGTTTCTCAAGAGGCAGGTCAGGTGGTCTGGTATCCCCATCTCTTTCAGAATTTTCCAGTTTATTGTGATCCACACAGTCAAAGGCTTTGGCATAGTCAATAAACCAGAAATAGATGTATTTCTGGAACTCTCTTGCTTTTTCCATGATCCAGCACATGTTGGCAATTTGATCTCTGGTTCCTCTGCCTTTTCTAAAACCAGCTTGAACATCTGGAAGTTCACGGTTCACCTACTGTTGAAGCCTGGCTTGGAGAATTTTGAGCATGACTTTACTAGTGTGTGAGATGAGTGCAATTGTGTGGTAGTTTGAGCATTCTTTGGCACTGCCTTTCTTTGGGATTAGAATGAAAACTGACCTTTTCCAGTCCTGTGGTCACTGCTGAGTTTTCCACATTTGCTGGCATATCGAGTGCTGCACTTTCACAGCATCATCTTTTAGGATTTGAAATAGCTCAACTGGGATTCCATCACCTCCACCAGCTTTGTTCATAGTGATGCTTCCTAAGGCCCACTTGACTTCACATTCCAGGATGTCTGGCTCTTGGTGAGTGGGTTGTGAAGATCTTTTCTGTACAGTTCTTCTGTGTATTCTTGCCACCTCTTCTTAATATCTTTTGCATCTGTTAGGTCCATACCATTTCTGTCCTTTATCGAGCCCATCTTTAGACGAAATGTTCCCTTGGTATCTCTAATTGTTATTGATAGGCACTACTCATAATACTGTAACTAGGGATCATACTCAAGCAATATGACCTTAAATCTCTAAAAGCAGTTCTCATGTATCTTGGTTATTTAATTTCAGAGATATACCTCCTCACTCTGAATAATAAAGCAGACAGGAATAAATTTTTCACCATAATCTTCAAAAATTTACTTCTCCTTGAAAATCAGCTAAGCGGAATTCCAAATAATCAACTCATGCTTGGATTTATTTATTCACCATCATTCATTCACATGTTTAATTGAGCAAGGGGCTATATATAAGGTGCTCAAATACAGTAACGAACATAAAAACATAAAAACTCTTGGTGTCAGAGAGCTTAAATTCTAGCACTAAAGCAGATTACTACCTTTAAGTTTATCTGGTAGACTATAACTTAACTTTAAAAATTTAACTGAGATCATTGGGAGTGGAGAAAGTAAGGATGGGAAGATGAAAGAAATGAGGAAAAGAATCTCAGGCAGAGATACTAGGATTTATCAAAGTCTTAGAAGAGGAAGAACCTCTAATAAAGATGACCAGTGTGGCTGGCTTGCAGAAAGCAAGGACAGCGAGGAAGGAGTAAAGAATGGAAGAGGAGGAGGAGATGATACTGAGGGGTTATACAGGTATTGGACCATGTGGGGGCTTAAGCACTGAAGGATACTAATCCTCTTTCAAATAACTCTTTATCAAGTCAAAAGGTTAACACTTAAAGATTTATTTCATTTAACTCCTTTTCTCCTCATTAAGGGACTCTGAATTTCAAAACTGAGTTGACTTTTCCCAAATGGAAGATTACAATTTCCTCAGCTCTGTGACAATTTTCTGAGAAGTCCAACAACTACTAACATAGACAGTTAATCTGCCATTAAGATGAACTGAGAACTGTCGGCAAAACTAAAAGGTAATAGCAAGCCTCTGATGAAATTTATGTACAAATAAAACAATCCCTAATGCAAACAGATGCATTAAAATACACTAGCTGATCACAGACCTTAACACTGTTGACTGATCAATTCATAAACAAAAATTAATTCTTACTGGAAGCTTATCACTGTGATCTATGGGTTACAATCTCTATCTGTCGTTCCAGCTGTTTGAAAAACTGACAGATTTCAGAACCAGTATCAGAATTCCATGGACAGAGGAGCCTGGGAGACTAAAGTCCATGGGTCTCAAAGAGTCAGACACGACTGAGCGATTATCACATTTGTGTTCTAGCTCTCACTCCTCCCAGTTTCTGGGTCATTACAGTGCTAATTTGAAGTATTTGTAGAACACAGAGGAAACTGGCCAATTCATACTGGAATTCTGTAAATCAGCACATCAGAGGGGCAGTCACCCAATTATCGAAGTTGCAGAAATCTCAGACATAATGGAAGGAAGGACAGGAGAAGTTAAGGATGGTTTTAAGATTTCCAACCAGACCTGGGTCTATGTTTCATATTACTCTTTTATCTTTATGTTAAAAGTGATCTCTGAAAACACAGTCCATCTACCTTCCCTCCCCATTTTCCTCAAAACATATATTGAAGAAGCTTAGTAAGATGTTAAACATACAACCGATATGCTGGGTATATGTGTGTTCACTGTAAAAAGTTTCCAATTCCATCAGTAAAGACTGATTATCAGAGGCTAGTGAACCAGCCTTATCGTTAACAAATATGACCAATCCACAGTCTTTCTAAATATTTCTCTACCTCATTGTTACTTACTTTTTGATCAGCATTGCTGAGAATATGCCCAAGCACAGATAAGAACACTGACTAAAGAACAACTTTACATTATATGTGTATCCTTCTCTACTTCCCTCTCTCCTTCCACAGTGACTAAATCTCTAATTTTTGACAAGCACAGGAAACATAAATCAAAAAATCCTGAACCTTGTGAACCTTAATCTAGAAAGGAAAATGACTCCAATCTTCAAGACAGATTAGAATTGTTTGGAAGTATTGATTAATGATAGAATCTATTATTTAAAGATAATGCTGTACAATCTACATTCACTTATATACACACTTAAATCCACAAGCACAGGCATGCAAACAAGTGGAGGAGAAGTAAAGCAGAAGAGTGGTACTACGTAAGACCTCTAGAAGAAAATACCACAACCACAAAGCTTCAAAAATCTGAATTTTATTTTCCAGAAGAGAAAGCAGCATGGGATAGTTTGCAACAGGCCTCAATGAATAAAAAGATTAGCTTTATGACTTAGATCACTCTTCATGTTGTGACCCAATATTCAATGTCTTCCAAGCTCAAGCCTCACTTTAAATGTTCACATCATCTTGCATGTCTCTTCTTCTTTACGTCACTTTCCCTAAGGCTCACTCCTCAAACAAGCCTCAAACATCTACCTCTTCTCAGAAAGTTTATAATTTTTTAATTTCTCTTATAAAACTAAGGAAATTTGTGTCTACTAGGAAGAAACAGACTTTTAAAAGGACTGAGCATCAGGCAATCAATTTTACCATGGACTGCAGACAACAATGTTACTGTGAAGATTATTAAGTTTAGCCTCCTGCACAGACCACTGGATAAAAATTGTCATTATTCTATTATTATCTCCATATGAGCCTACTTCACTGCCAACAATATTTAATAGGTAAGTCAACTTAAAAAATACTTCAACTGAAGCAGCAAGTGAATAAGCTATTCACATGTCACTGATTGATGGAATATTGCTGTTGACCCATACATATAAATTGTTGTTGTTTAATTGCTAAGTCGTGTCCAACTCTTTTGTGACCCCATGGACTGCAGCCTACCAGGCCTGTCTCTCCATGGGATTTCCCAGGCAAGAATACTGGAGTGGGTTGCCATTTCCTTTTCCAGGGGATCTTTCAAACCAAGCGATGGAACCTGTGTCTCCTGCATTGGCAGGCAGATTCTTTACCACTGAGTCACCAAGGAAACCCATAGATACAAATACTTTTAAGTAACTTTTTATGTTTATGTAACGTAAGTATAAGTAACTTTTTATGCCTTTTTATATTTAACAATGATGCTACTAACACACTGTGGCTATTGACAAAAAAACAAATGAGCTTCCCTTTGATTCTTTTGAATTTTGCTTTTATTTTAGTCCTAAAGTATTACATAAATTTCCATCACCTTCATTTTCATCAACATTTCTGCAAGGCTTCATGAAGGTAATTCTTTCCACTCCTTACCCTAAGCTAATAGTCGTATCACCTAAACACATGAATGAAAGCCAACTGGAACCATACCATCCCTATTATAATAGTTCTGGTTTTCACCCAATTTTCCTTGGTTAGAGGCCTTTCCAAATGTTCATCTTCATGAAAATTTGAAACTTCATATATACTAAGACATAAACAAAATAACTAACAAGAGAAGTTGATAAACTGTTAACAGCATGATTATTCATTCCATTGTGAAAGGAGAGGAAACAATTTATACTCTGGCAAACAGGAAAAAAAAAAGAAGGGAGAAACCAAAAGTCTTCAACACAAAAGTCCATGCTTTGATCTGCAATACATGCAATACACAGTGTGATTTCTATTGTCTCATTAAACAACTCTGATAATGTGGAACTTGCATAGGCTCCCTTAGTCAAAGGTATAAAACTCAAACCCAAGACTCTAGTTCCTTTCACTAAAAAAAAAGAAAAAAAAACGTGGGATTCAAAATAAAAACGATAGAAAACAGCATTCCAATAGCAAAAGACTACACAAAATATCACTAATCAAGGAATCCAATAAAAATCATGATCAACAGAACACCACCCATCAGCTGTTACCCAGCAGGTAGTATTCAAGCCTACATAATCATAGTAGCTAAAAGGAATTAAACAACTGAGAAGAATTTTCTTAATTATCAAAACATATTAGTAATCAATGTACATAAGTGGAAAATTTCCTTGTTCACTCACCAAGCACCTTAAAAAAGTCTCTCTATAGGTAGTGCCACTGAATAATACAAATTTTCCCTAAAATTATATCACTAGGGTTTTAACGTATCATTTAAAAATTCTATAAAATAGTATAACACTAATAAAAACTTTTAAAGAAATAAAAAACACAGTTTAAATGTCATCTTCTTGGAGAAGCCTTTCCTGTTTTTCTAGGGCAAGGGTCTTCAAACTAGTCCTAAACATCAATTCCAGCTTGCTGCCTTACTGTAAATGAGGTTTTACAGGAAAAATCATGCCCATTCATTTACATATTGGTTAAATCTGCCTATAGCATAATTTGTATGCTTGATCTTTGCCCTCACAGAGCTTTGAAAATCCTTGAAATTTCATGAGTGATAGGAATTTACTTTTCTATTCATGATTAGCTTCTTTTGATTATACCTAAAGTTACGCTAACAAGTGACTCAAGGTGGGCCTTTAGATACTTTCAAGAGAGGGGATGTGCAATGAAAGACCAAGCATGTGATTTAGAGGGCTGGAGACTGAATTCTGTCATGTGGCTGTCATTAAATCAACCATCCTACATAATGAAGACTCCATACAAACTCTTAAACAATGAGGTTCAGGGGCTTTCTGGGTTAGTCAATGCACTGATGTGTTTCTGGGCACAGAAAGGGCATGGAGCTCTGTGTGCCCACTACAATACCTTGTCCTAAATCTCTTCCATCTGACTGTTTCTGATTTGTATCCTTTACAGTAAAACTGCCAGTATGGTGCTTTCTTGGGTTCTGTCATTCTAGCAAATTAGTGACCCTGAGGGACTACTGTCAGCCAGGTCAGATTCAGGTAACACCATTTGCAGCTAGCATCTGAAATGGAGGCATTCTTATGGGACTAAGTCCTTAACTTGGGGTTTGTGCTAACTCCAGGTTGTGTCAGAACAGCACTAAAGTCTGCCAGAGAATTACTGCTGAAAAATTATGCATTTTCATTTAAATACTGGTTATGACTGCATTCCTATTACAACTGCAGAATTGAGTAGTTGTGATAGACACCATATGGCCTACAAAGCCTAACATACTTGCATCTTTATAGAAAAAGCTTACCTACTCCTAGATGGTTTCTCACAACCTCCTCTTTCAACAGTTTGGGACCATATCACTAACACATCACCAGTCCATTTGTATATTTACATGTATATATACAGTTGATTCTTGAACTACATGAGTTTAAACTATGCAGGTAAGCTGGAATCAAGATTGCCAGGAGAAATATCAGTAACCTCAGATATGTAGATGACACCATCCTTATGGCAGAAAGTGAAGAGGAACTAAAAAGCCCCTTGATGAAAGTGAAAGAGGAGAGTGAAAAGGTTGGCTTGAAGCTCAACATTCAGAAAACTAAGATCATGGCATCTGGTCCCATCATTTCATGGGAAATAGATGGGTAAAGAGTGGAAACAATGTCAGACTTTTTTTTTGGGGGGCTCGAAAATCACTGCAGATGCTGACTGCAGCCATGAAATTAAAAGACGCCTATTCCTTGGAAGGAAAGTTATGACCAACCTAGACAGTATATTAAAAAATAGACAGTACCTTTGCCAACAAAGGTCCGTGTAGTCAAGGCTATGATTTTTCCCGTGGTCATGTATGGATGTGAGAGTTGGACTGTGAAGAAAGCTGAGCGCCGAAGAATTAATGCTTTTGAACTGTGGTATTGGAGAAGACTCTTGAGAGTCCCTTGGACTGCAAGGAGCTCCAACCAATCCATTCTAAAGGAGATCAGTCCTGGGTCTTCACTGGAAGGACTGATGTTAAAGCTGAAATTACGTTACTTTGGCCACCTCATGTGAAAAACTGACTCACTGGAAAAGACTCTGATGCTGGGAGGGATTGGGGGTGGGAGGAGACGTGGACGACAGAGGATGAGATAGCTGGATGGCATCAACGACTCGATGGACATGAGTTTGCGTGAACTCTGGGAGTTGGTGATGGACAGGGAGGCCTGGCATGCTGCGATTCATGGGGTCGCAAAGAGTCGAACATGACTGAGCGACTGAATTGAACTGAACTGAATTCTATGTGGGTATTTTTCAATAAATACTATACAGAATTACAGGATCTGCAGTTGGCTGAATCCCCAGATGTGGAATTATGGGCATGGAGGACTAACTGTAAAGTTATATGCAAGCTTTGAGTGCTTGGCATTTGTACACCCCTAATCCCCACACTGTTCAAGGGTCAACCTTTTTCTGTTTACCTATCTCCCCTTGGAAATTACTACTTATAAACAAAAACCAGTTTCTTAACCATTCTATTTTTAGAACCAACTTACTGGCATATGGTTGACTAAAGTTTAATAAAAATATCTATTTCAAAAACATGCTTCTTACAGTACATTTCTATGCTAGTGCATCTTATCTTCATCTTTAATAAACAATTCTATGTTCTGGCTCTTTAAAAAAAAAAGGAAAAGAAAAAAAATACTATTTAAAATCACAGAGTAATAGCACGTTAAACCTTGAAAGGCCCACATGTTATCTTCTAACCTAATTCTCACTTTCAGTCAAGCAAAGTAATGTCTATGACACACAAACAACGTGCCCAGCTAACTAGTAACGAAGACATGATTAGGATCCAAGTCCAAAATCAGTATCTTTTCACTAACAGCAGCGAACCTTTCTAACACCACAAACAAAAAATAACACAAAACTAAGCTTTGTTCACTGGAAAAGTACCTTTAATTCAAGCTATTCAGAGTACCAGCCAATGAGAAGTCAACTGAATCAAACATGCATTTACACACTGCTTCCCTCATCAAGTCTTTAAAAAAATTTTTTTAAGTTATTATGGGGGGTAAGGGAAGCATTTGAAATAAACAGTGTACTTATTGACAAAATCATGTATATTCTGTCACAAGCTCTGTATCTCATCTTAGACCACAAACATTTTCACAAATATGTAAACCTGATCTGTGGCCCACATTTTGCATTATTTTTGTTTAATTGCTAAGCCGTGTCCAACTGTCTGCAACCCCATGGCCTGTAGTCTACCAGGCTCCTCTGTCTATGGGATTTTCCAGGCAAGAACACTGGAGTGAGTTGCCATTTCCTTCTCCAGGGGTTCTTCCTGGGATAGAATCTGAGTCTTCCGCATTGGCAGGGAGATTGTTTACCACTGAACCACCAGGGATGACCACCAAACTTTGAAACCTATGTGCTAAATGAACATTCTGTATAGTAGGAGAAATTTAACAATACTATGATCTGTCATATATATAATCCACATCCACAGTTCCCACACAAGAAGAAAACAAGAGAAAATAATATCTTTTCAGATACAGTATATATGAATATACATATATAAAGTACATACAGTGCTACACATATACCTAGACATTGATAGATAGATACATAGAGTCAAAGAATGAGAAAGAGAAACAGAGGGTCCGAGAGATGAAACACTTGCTTCAAGGTCACAAAGCCAAGGCAGAGCCAGAATTTGAATTCAGATCAGTCTTATCCCAACAGTCAAGCTCTTTACAGAAAACCAGGATACCAACACTGGTTTGACTCAAATAGTATTTACACAGTAATTTATAAATCTAAACATAGAGAGTAAAATATATTAGTTCAGTTATAAAAGTCCTAAAAGAAGCAGGTACAAGATGGAGCAAGAAGCAGCATCCACAAATAACACACCTGACCACTGAACAAGCTGTCCTCTCTGACCAATCCTATTGTTTCACAATAGAACCAAGGACAACTACTGAAAGAGTAAGATAACACTGGTCTATCTAATCAGATCAACTTACATGGAATGAACATATTGTTTTGCTCATCTCTTTATTACCAAAATGTCTTGCTCCACATTGCCCAAAGTTCTCAGCTACAAATGCACGAAGTTTCACTTTTCCCAAGTCCTAAATGGGAACAGGAATGCCTCTGTCATCCAGTTCTTGTACTAAAGGAGAACACTGTATTTCTTTTATTCTAAGGAATATTTTTCACATTTTAACATTTCTGAAATCAACATATAACTCATAACTATACATACATTTAACATAGTTGTGTTTCTTCTTTCCCCATCAAGACCCGTTATTAAATCAGTCAACAATCTAGCAGCATAGCTAACAAAAATGGTTTTTAGTTGCCAAGTTGTGTCCAACTTTTCGAAACCCCATAGACTGCAGCCCGCCAAGCTACTCTATTATTTATACTGGTACAAACAAGCACCAGATGAACCTGGTTTGTTTTGTAAATGGCTACATTCTAGAACGTTTCTTTATATACTCATATACAAATATACACATTTAATGCATTGGTTCTTTTTCTTCTCCATAACCTTTGTTGACCTTGACCTTGACTTTGCCAACTGAAGTTTTGCCATGCAGTTTTGCCACCCATATTACATTTCAAGAATGTGACTCCTAAGGGTGTTGGGAGATTGATGTATACACAGGCACTGCTGCTGCTAAGTCGCTTCAGTCGTGTCTGACTCTGTGCAACCCCATAGACGGCAGCCCATCAGGCTCCCCTGTCCCTGGGATTCTCCAGGCAAGAACACTGGAGTGTGTTGCCATTTCCTTCTCCAATGCATGAAAGTAAAAAGTGAAAGTGAAGTCTCTCAGTTGTGTCCGACTCTTCGAGACCCCATGGACTGCAGCCTTCCAGGCTCCTCCGCTCATGGGATTTTTCCGGGCAAGAGTACCGGAGTGGGGTGCCAGTTCAGTTTCAGTTCAGTCGCTCAGTCGTGTCCGACTCTCCGCGACCCCATGAATCACAGCACGCCAGGCCTCCCTGTCCATCACCAACTCCCGGACTTCACTCAAACTCATGTCAGTCGGTGATGCCATCCAGCCATCTCATTCTCGGTCGTCCCCTTCTCCTCCCACCCCCAACCTTTCCCAGCATCAGAGTCTTTTCCAGTGAGTCAGAGGCACTAATAGAACACAAAAATGGAATTGCTTAACTGTCTCAAAAGTTAGAGAAGGATCTGCAGTAGAGATAGAGCCTAAGCTAAGTCCAAAAAGATGGGCAGAAATCTGCCAGAAGAAGAACGTACTCCTAGAAAGATGTTAACTACTTTATAATGTGCCAATTTAAATTTCCAGATCTGGAATGCCCTTAACTCCACTCTGTTTACTCAGCAAACCCCTGCTCCCCTTGAAGCCAATTTCAAGAGAATCCTCCACTTGAAGTCTTTCCTGACTCCTGCAAATAGTTCATCACTTCCCCTCTGATAGTGTTCTAATACATACTTCTACTCAAGGTCACAAGAGAAAAACAAAAGCAGAGCCAGAATCTGAATTCAGATTAGTTATACCACAAAGGTCTGATCACATAGCTGTTTTGTTTTCTTTTCTTTTTCTTATTTATACAGTGGTCCCTTTATCTAGAATTTGAAGTCCTTAAAGAAAAAAATCATCTTTCCAATCTCACTCTGTTCCTAGGTTTGATTATACTATCCCTAAGTATGGACGCTCCAGCTCCTAACAATTACCTAGAAATAAATGTATGTTTAAATTAACCTTCTTCTCATCTCCATCAAGTATGATTATTATTGCTATTATTAAAGATCTCAATTTTCTACAAACACTGCAGCAGATATAAAACTATAATTAACTAAAGGAAAGGGCTAATTATTTTGGTCCACTGTTTGGACTAGAGGTGACACCAGTAAACATGCAATGCCTTTGAATGCATAGATGAGGGCATAAGAGAAGAAAAATATGAGGGAGACAAGAAGGAAAAAGCTGAAGAAAGGAAAAGGATAAAATGATTCAAAGTAAGAAAATATGGGTACTGCAAAAGGAAAATATTGCAACTTCTCTGTGCCTAGGTTTCCATATCTGAAATCAAGGTAATCTTTGAAATTTTAGCAAGATAAGCACTAGCATTACAGAACTTTAGTATTTTAGTATTCAGTTATGAGTCTTGTTTAAAATATGGTATTCCAGATAATTAATACTGAAATTAGCAACCTGAATACAATAGAGAACTCTTATTGTGATAAATAAACCTCCACGAAGTGTGTGTGTGTGTGTGTGTGTGTGTGTGTATAATCTGCTCTCTATGGAAAGGTAAGGTTACTTCTGAATTTATGGTTTTGGTAAACAAGGCATACATGCATTTCCAGAAAGTATATTTTCACATAAATTTTTAATAGTTAATTTACAAAAAGCAGTTGTTTAATTCATTAAGAAACTATCCAGCAAATTTTATAAGCAAAACATGTTAGAAATAACTTCATCCAACTCTTATAAAGCAACTACATTTTATTCTGCTTCTTCAACTCTGTAGCAATGTCTACAACTTGCCTTCCAAAGTATTTGCTGACAATAAAATTCATTTTAATTTGTTGCAATATTGATTTCCATGAATTATTTAGGCAACTTTTACCAGGGCAGGGAGAACAAGTTTTTCCCCAGTGACTTGTGGTTTTTAAATTGTTGCTATTAAGTCAATGCATTAGTTAGGTTGAGGTTTACTGACATTTAACAGGAAAACCCACAATATGAGTGTCTCAGACAATATAAATATTATGTACATGTCTGTATGTCTAAGCATATTCAGTATATGAATACACAGAAAATACACACTACACATAAGTAAGTGTATGTAAGTAAGTGAGTGTTAGTCGCTCAGTCGTGCCTGACTCTTTGCAACCCCATGGACTGCAGCTCACCAGGCTCCTCTGTCCATAGGATTTTCCAGGCAATGATACTGGAGTCGGTTGCCATTTCCTTCTCCAGGGGATCTTCCCAAACCAGGGATCGAACCCCGGTCTTCTGCACTGTAGGCAGATTCTTCGACTGAGCAACAAATACACAGTTTATACATACTACACACACACGCATAGGCATACATATTTCGCTTAAGAGAGCATGCTAGAGTATCTAGTAGTTTTTTCCTATACTTCCAACAGTTTATCAACTTTTGAGATGTCCCCTACAAATCAACGCTGTAACTCAGTGCCAATAAAAATATAAAGCAAGCCATGAAATTTTAAATTTTTTATTCCGTTCCGTTCCGTCGCTCAGTCGTGTCCGACTCTATGCGACCCCGTGGACTGTAGCCTACCAGGCTTCTCCGTCCATGGGATTCTCCAGGGAAGAATACTGGAGTGGGTTACCGTTTCCTTCTCCAGGGGATCTTCCCGACCCAGGGATCGAACCCAGGTCTCCCGCATTGGAGGCAGAAGCTTTAACCTCTGAGCCACCAGGGAAGCCCTAAATTTTTTATTAGCTACATTAAAAGAAAAATAGAAAATAGGCAAAATTAATTTATATTTTATTTAACACAATGTATCTGAAGTATGATTTCAGCATGTAAAATATATTTTTAAATTATTAATGACAGATTTTACATTTTCTATACCAGCTCTTCAAACTCAAGTGCACATTTTATGCTTATGGAACACTGCATGTGCTCACTTAGCCACACGTGACTGGTAGCTACCATATGACTGCACAGCCCTACAGAGATTGGGCCATCTTCTTAAACTCAACTCAAACATCATCACTTTCATGAAGTCCTCCCTTGACTCCCTTGGCACATTTCTCCCTTCAGTGTCACCCCCTATTCACTAATTTACTTCTATCACAAAATTTACACATTTCATTGCCTGCATTTTTCACTCCCTACAGTGCTATAAATTCCAGGGTGGGGACTGTGGTCATGATCATTATATCCTCAGAGCTTAGCATCACACATGGTGTAAGTATTCAAAAAGTATCTGTGGAATAAAGTGGTTATGTGGTCAGATATGGCATTAAAATGAAAATACATCATTTCTTTCATATACAAAGATAATAAATTTGAGCTCTAAGATACAGAATGCATTATAACAGTGATCTAAAACCCCAAGCACTCTTTCACTAGAAAAACCTCTCTTGTATATGTCTATTTCCCATATTTTCTAAGCAGGTCATCTTTGATTTATTTCAGAATATGGCAGCATAATTTTTCAATGTAATTGGGTGCAGCTGTCTTTCTGAATGACAGTTTGTCATGCAGTAACTAAAATACATTAGTTTACCTTTCAGTGTGTAGATCACTAATAAGGTTAAACTTATTTTTAGAATAAAAAGGCCCAGGATAATGAAAAAACCAGTAAATCTGACTAAAATCTACTTGCTCAACATACTTCCTATCAAGGTATCTAAATGAGTATGTTCACAGAGAAAAATGTTTCTTCGCAGCTACTCCACCCACCCCTAAAATAAGGTAGTCATCCTAAAAAATGAATGTTTTTGATCCTAAAGCCCAGGATGAAAAAATGCTAATGGTTCAAAACAACTCCAAGACCACTCAGGCAGTCTTGTTGAACTGTGACCAATTAACACAGTCAGTCCCTGGGTGGTACTAATGAGACCAAAATAACCGGTTACATTTCCATTTGAATCTAAACTTAGTATATAGTCAATGGTTAAAAGATTGCACCTACAGTCCCACCCAATTAGGGTCTGCTGTCTGCCAGGTGGATAACAGCAATGAAACAAGCAGATTAACAGATTAACAAGCAAAAAAAAAAAAAAACGAAAAACATAAAATTGACACCCTTATTCACAGGCTCAGAAACTCCAAAGAAACGAAAAGGTGAAAAGTCACACTTTGATGCACATTAATCATTAAATCTCAACTCTTAAAAATCATGAAAATAAACTACTTTATAAATAGTTGGAGTATTATATATAACATTACTTGACTTCAGTTCAGTTCAGTTGCTCAGTCATGTCCAACTCTTTGCGACCCCATGAACCACAGCACACCAGGCCTCCCTGTCCATCACCAACCCCTGGAGTTCACTCAAACTCAAGTCCATCGAGCCGGTGATGCCATCCAGCCATCTCATTCTCTGTCGTCCCCTTCTCCTCCTGCCCCCAAATCCCTCCCACCATCAGAGTCTTTTCCAGTGAGTCAACTCATCGCATGAGGTGGCTAAAATATGAAGTTTCAGTTTTAGCATCAGTCCTTCCAATGAACACCCAGGATTGATCTCCTTTAGAATGGACTGCTTGGATCTCCTTGCAGTCCAAGGGACTCTCAAGAGTCTTCTCCAGCACCACAGTTCAAAAGCATCAATTCCTCGGCTATCAGCTTTCTTCACAGTCCAACTCTCACATGCATACATGACCACAGGAAAAACCATAGCCTTGACGAGACGGACCTTTGTTGGCAAAGTAATGTCTCTGCTTTTTAATATGCTGTCTAGGTTGGTCATAACTTTTCTTCCAAGGAGTAAGCGCCTTTTAATTTCATGGCTGCAATCAGCATCTGCAGTGATTTTGGAGCCCAAAAAAATAGAGTCTGACACTGTTTCCACTGTTTCCCCATCTATTTCCCATGAAGTGATGGGACCAGATGCCATGATCTTTGTTTTCTGAATGTTGAGCTACAAGCCAACCTTTTTACTCTCCTCTTTCACTTTCATCAAGAGGCTTCTTAGTTCCTCTTCACTTTCTGCCATAAGGGTGGTGTCATCTGCATATCTGAGGTTATTGATATATCTCCCAGCAATCTTGATTCCAGTTTCTGCTTCTTCCAGCCCAGCGTTCCTCATGATATACTCTGCATATAAGTGAAATAAGCAGAGTGACAATATACAGCCTTGACGTACTCCTTTTCCTATCTGGAATCAGTCTGTTGTTCCATGTCCAGTTCTCACTGTTGCTTCCTGACCTGCATACAGGTTTCTCAAGAGGCAGGTCAGGTGGTCTGGTATTCCCATCTCTTTCAGAATGTTCCACAGTTTATTGTGATCCACACAGTCAAAGGCTTTGGCATAGTCAATGAAGCAGAAATAGGTGTTTTTCTGGAACTCTCTTGCTTTCTCCATGATCCAGCGGATGTTGGCAATTTGATCTCTGGTGCCTCTGCCTTTTCTAAAACCTGCTTGAACATCTGGGAGTTCACGGTTCACATATTGCTGAAGCCTGGCTTGGAGAATTTTGAGCATGACTTTACTAGCGTGTGAGATGAGTGCAATTGTGTGGTAGTTTGAGCATTCTTTGGCATTGCCTTTCTTTGGGATTGGAATGAAGACTGACCTTTTCCAGTCCTGTGGCCACTGCTGAGTTTTCCAAATTTGCTGACATATTGAGTGCAGCACTTTCACAGCATCATCTTTCAGGATTTGAAATAGCTCAATTGGAATTCCATCACCTCCACTAGCTTTGTTCGTAGTGATGCTCTCCAAGGCCCACTTGACTTCACATTCCAAGAGGTCTGGCTCCAGGTGAGTGATCATGCCATTGTGATTATCTTGTTCGTGAAGATCTTTTTTGAACAGTTCTGTGTATTCTTGCCACCTCTTCTTAATATCTTCTGCTTCTGTTAGGTCCATACCATTTCTGTCCTTTATCGAGCCCATCTTAGTGTCTGACAATTTTTCTTGAATATTCTTTCAATTTTGTAATGTTGGTAATGGAAAAACTATAATTTGATTTGCAGAAGGGAAAAACCACTTAATGGGGTGGGAGGGAACAGGACTTCCTTACAGAGGAAGAAGTTTAACAAAACAGTAGTAATACTAGGCCAGTTAAGGAAAAAAAGCTTATTCATGGTGATCCTGATACTGAACTGTATCAGGAACACTTGAATTTTCTTCTAGATTTTAGAAAACCATTAACTGTATTTTGATAAAATGTTAAGAATTCTGATTTTATAAGACTAAAAAAATTAAAAATAACTTTCAACACCCTCAGTTGTGCTCATCGCTTCACCTTTTCTCTTACTGATGAACCAAAAATGCCCACATAAACAGAACTCCTGAAATAGCACACATAATTGGCCTCTAAAATTTTACCATTCCGGGATTTGGTGATGGACAGGGAGGCCTGGCGTGCTGTGATTCATGGGGTCGCAAAGAGTCGGACATGACTGAGCGACTGAACTGAACTGAACTGAACTGGGTAAGCTTGAAAGGGCTTTAAAAAACATTAAGCCAATAAACATTCATGGAATTAAAAAAAAAATGTGGGGTGGATTTCTATAAGAAGAAACAAAACTTATCTGACCATAGTTTGTAGTTAACATTAGAGGACACAACCATGGAAGGGCTCCCTCATTCCCTCTGCCTGGAAAGCTTTTCCATGTCTGCCCTTTTTATCCTAGGCAACAGTTACTTGTCCTTCAAGATGCAATCCAAAGTCATCCAACCAATGATAACTTTCCAGACTCCTCCAGGCAAAGGCAGTGGAACCAATAATATCTCCAGAGCATTTTGTTAAAATCTCTATGGTATCACTTTTTGCCAATGGAATCTGTGTGTCTTTTCCTTCCTTTTCCTGTACTGAATGTTGAGTTATTGAAGGCAGAGACTGTAATTCCTTTTTATATTCCCAATGAGTATCTTGACTCTGGCAAAGGAATGCTAGGTTAGGATTACTCAGTAATTTATTTAATCATCATTGCAAATGTTCTGAGTGTGTAGGCATATTTTTTTAAAGTATGCACCTTGATGAGAGTTATAACCTCAAAATGGGCTGAGACAAAGTGGAACTACCGGCACACAGATAAAATTAAAAAAAAACAAAACAGTGGACTGAGAATCTAGGTGATAATTCAAATTCGGTGAAAAGCTGTGGGATCTGACCCAACTGTTCTTTCTTCACCTATGTTAAGTGACAGAGTCAGACTATTTACCAGATCTGAAGATTCTATGACTCTGTGTTTGTATATACACACATACACACATCCATCCTCCCCTATGTTCTGTGTATGTGTGTGTGTCAGGTTATTCACCAGATCTGAAGACTCTATGACTCCACGCATGTGTGTGTGTGTACATACACACATATACACATCCATCCTCCCTTCTCAAAAAATAAAAACTGGTATGCTAAAGCAAGAAGCAAACACAGAAATTAGGAGAACCAGAATAGCCTGGAAAGAAAAGATTCATACCCAAGCCAGAAGTGACAAAAACAAGCAAACTATATCAAATGTGAAAAAAATCCTCATTCAAAGAAAGTTCACTAAGCAGCACAAAACTTCTAGATTTTATGTTAAGTACTCAGGATACCAAGGTGACAACACTCTAATCTCAAGGGATTCAGAGTCTCTATGGCAGTCCAACAAGTGAAAACAAACAATTAAAATAGATCAGGCAATCTGAAATACTTTAAATCTAAATTATGTACAAAGTGTGATAGGAGAGTACAAGATGGGAGAAAGCACTTTTAGAGGGAGATCAAAGAAGGCATCACCTAAGAGGGAGATAAGAGTTAATTCTTGAAACAGGAGCAGGAGTTCTTTAGACCAAAAAAAAAAAAGAAGACAGGATGACTTGAGAAATGCAGTGATTGTTTAGCAAGCAACAGTTAAGACAGTATAACAAAAGAAACATTCTTCCACTGACGACTCATATTTCATAAGCTTTAAAAATAATTTAAATATTTAAATTCAAGGAATTTTAAAGGGTAATCAAGCTATAAAAAAATCATTACAAATCAAGTAAAATAATTCTATGACATTTTATAACAAAATACTGCTGATATAATTAAAGTTGCAAACACTTCTCCTCTTTTAAAATACCCTGAAAGACAACGACTATTTTTATTTCATTGAAGAGTTTATATTCCAGGTCAAGATAATAAAATAATGCATATTATATGCTAAACATAGTGCTTGGCATGTAAAGATTCAATAAGTATCAGTTATCACTGTCATCATCATTATTAAAGCACAACTAACTTAGAACCTCTAGCTCTGAGTCTAATTTCTACAACTAAACAGATTTGCAACCTTGAACAAGCCCCTTAATTTTTGTCATAGTTTAGTTCTTATATTATAGTTATTTCAAATATATTTATTTGAAAGGGCTTTATTTCAAAGACTTGTTAGAGGATTTTAAAAGCATGAGGTGGGAAATCAAACCCAATTTTATAAATGCCAACTCCCTTTCCCACATGTGAGAAGTTTTAAAATAACACTAAAAATACTTATATGCCATTTTTAAATCAGCTGTAGTTTATTTCTCTTAGAAAATGGAAGTAGTTGCTAAAGAGGAAAATATCTAGACATTTACACTTCCATAAAATTTTCTATTAATCAGTGAACTGAAAAAAAGAGAATCATAATTATTGGAAATGGTATCACCTAGACTCCAAAAGTCCTTCTATAATTAATTCATCTGTTTTATCCAAGCAAACATGGTTTATGCAGTGGTTCATCTGATTAACACTAAAACATATTTAATTTTTCTATATAAAAATATCAATGCATACTATTATTTCTTTTTCATGCTGCTGCTGCTGCTAAGTTGCTTCAGTCGTGTCCGCCTCTGTGTGACCCCATAGACGGCAGCCAACCAGGCTCCGCCATCCCTGGGATTCTCCAGGCAAGAACACTGGAGTGGGTTGCCATTTCCTTCTCCAATGTGTGAAAGTGAAGTCACTCAGTCATGTCCGACTAGTAGCAACCCCATGGACTGCAGCCTACCAGGCTCCTCTGTCCATGCGATTTTCTAGGCAAGAGTACTGGAGTGGCTTGCCATTGCCTTCTCCGATTTCTTTTTCATAGTAATATCTAAAATATCCACACTTTGCCTAGTGAAAAGTTGTACAAATGAAAGCTACTTAACATTAATAATACTGTATAATCAGTTCCCCCAAACTCAAAAATTAAAAGTTCACAATGTAAGTCATTAGATCATTTTGTGTACATATCCGTCAAATTGTCCTGCATTCATTTTATTTTCTGTGGACCGAGTCCTCTATTGGCAGCATTTTTTACCACTGAATCAGCTCACTGAAGCTGGCTGGTCCCTCACCTTCCAGCACCATCTCTTCATGTAATGCAGTGCTTTGGGATAATTTCTAAGTAGCTATGTTTGTCCAAATAATGCAGAAGACTATAGTCTTTGAATCTGAAGGCCTGAGTCCAAGCTATGGAAACTAATACCTGGACACCTGACTAATATTTCGTATTTCCTGCAATCTTAGTTTCCACATTTGTAGAGAAGAAATTGCACCTGAAAAGGAAGTGCTTCTGAGGATGAGTTAACACAGCACAATTCTGTAAGCATCCTGTAATCAGTTAAGAGCTATTAAAAGATATACTTACACTAATATTATTTTCTAAAACAATTGATCACAAAATATTTTCTAGTCCCCCACCTTGCCTCAAGATTTGTTACAAAATTTTTTTAGAAAAAATTTTCTAAATATTTAATCTAATACTCCCGGAGAAGGTGATGGCACCCCACTCCAGTACTCTTGCCTGGAAAATCCCACGAACAAAGGAGCCTGGTAGGCTGTAGTCCATGGGGTCGCAAAGAGCTGGACATGACTGAGCGACTTCACTTTCACTTTTCACTTTTATGCATTGGAGAAGGAAATGGCAACCCACTCCAGTGTTCTGGCCTGGAGAATCCCAGAGACAGGGGAGCCTGGTGGGCTGCCGTCTACAGGGTTGCACAGAGTTGGACACAACTGAAGCGACTTAGCAGCAGCAGCAGCAAGCTAATACTCCAAGAGGGAGGTATTATTTACCTAAGATCACCCTTCATGTCCTAGTACACATCCACAGTGACATTCAGCTATGTCAAGAAAGGAAGAGATAGCAGAGATTCTAGGCAAAGGAAGCTGTGTTCTTTCATCCTATTTGTTCCCCAGCTTTTCATTATGATAAAAACCCCAGAAACTGTTAAAGGCTATGCAGGATTCAGGACAAACTCCTATGTTTTATTAGGAGATCATGAACTGTGGACACTTGAGATCCCTTCTCTGACAGGTTCACCAGCTCAGGTACTTCAAGCTAAAACAGAACTCGGTTTCAGTTCAGTTCAGTTCAGTTCAGTTGCTCAGTCGTGTCCGACTCTTTGCAACCCCATGAATCACAGCACGCCAGGCCTCCCTGTCCATCACCAACTCCCGGAGTTCACTCAAACTCATGTCCATCGAGCTGGTAATGCCAGTCAGCCATCTCATTCTCTGTCGTCCCCGTCTCCTCCCGCCCCCAATCCCTCCCATCATCAGAGTCTTTTCCAGGGAGTCAACTCGTCGCATGGGGTGGCCAAAGTACTGGAGTTTCAGTTAGATCATTATTTTCTTTCTATGATCAGGATCATCAGACTCAGGATAATAAAAATAACAACAGTAAGTTCTACACAAAGTTAACTTTGTACCAAGCACATTACACATATTAATTCACTTAATCTGTGCAACAATCTTATAAGGTAACCGCTTTATACATAAGGAAACTGAGGTAAGTAAATTTTAATGGCAGTATAATATTTCATAACACAGACTTAAAATTACTTAACCTTTTCCTATTGTTGCACATATACTTACTACAGATTTCTTTTTATATCATTAAATTTCATTTAACCCTCATACTTGTCAACAGGTAATTTTTCCTTAACCTAAAGAATAAAGGATTAGGAATCAAAAGAACTGTACACAGAAAATTATAAGACAATGATGAAAGAAATCAAAGATGACATAAACAGATGGAAAGATATTCCATGTTCCTGGGAAGGAAAAATCAATATTGTGAAAATGACTACACTACCAAATGCAATCTACAGATTCAATGCGATCCCTATCAAATTACCAATGGCACTTTTCACAGAACTAGAACAAAAGATTTCACAATTCATAAGGAAACACAGAAGACATCGAATAACCAAAGCAGTCTTGAGAAAGAAGAATGCTGCTGGGGGAAGCTACCTTCCTGACTTCAGATTATACTACAAAGCTACAGTCATCAAGACAGTATGGTACTGGCACAAAAACAGAAATATAGACCAATGGAACCAGACAGAAAGCCCAGAAATAAACCCATGCACCTATGGCTATCTTATTTTTGGCAAAAGAGGCAAGAATATACAATGGGGCAAAGACAGACTTTTAAATAAATGGTGCTGGGAAAACTGGCCAGCTACATGTAAAAGAATGAAATCAGAACACTTCCTAACACCACACACAAAGATAAACTCAAAATGGATTAAAGACCTAAATATAAGACCAGAAACTATAAAACTCTTAGAGGAAAATATATGCAGAACACTCAACATATTCAAAGCAAGATCCTCTATGACCCACCTCCTAGAGTAATGGAAATAAAAACAAAAGTACACAAGTGGGACCTGATTAAACTCAGCTGTTGCACAGGAAAGGAAACTATAAGCAAGGTGAAAAGACAACCCTCAGAATGGGAGAAAATAATAGCAAATGAAACAACTGAGAAGGGATTAATTTCCAAAATACATATGCAGCTCATATAACTCAATACCAGAAAAACAAACAACCCAACCAAAAAGTGGGAAAAAGACCTAAACAGGCATTTCTCCAAAGAAGACATAGATGGCTAACAAACACAGGAAAAGATGCTCAACATCACTCATTATTAGAGAAATGCAAATCAAAACTACAATGAGATATCACCTTACACTGGTCAGAATGGCTATCATCAAAAAGTCTACAAACAACAAATGCTGGAGGGGTGTGGAGAAAAGGGAATGCTCTTGCACTGTTGGTGGGAATGTAAACTGATACAGCCACTATGGAAGATGGTATGTAGATTCCTTTAAAAACCAGGAATAAAACCACCATATGACCCAGCAATTCCACTCCCAGGCATGTACTCTGAGGAAACCAAAACTGAAAAAGAGACATGTATCCCACTGTTCATTGCAGCACTATATACAACAGCTAGAACATGGAAGCAACTTAGATGTCCATTGACCGATGAATGGATAAAGAAATTATGGTACATATACACGATGGAATATTATTCAGCCATAAAATGGAATACATTTGAGTCCGTTCTAGTGAGGTGGATGAACCTAGAACCTATTATACAGAGTGAAGTGAGTCAGAAGGAGAAAGATAAATATTGTATACTAATGCATATATATGGAATCTAGAAAAATGGTACTACAGAATTTATCTGCAGGCTAGCCCAGGGATGGGGGAGCCTGGTAGGCTGCCGTCTATGGGGTCGCACAAAGTCAGACACGACTGAAGCGACTTAGCAGCAGCAGCAGAAGCAATGGAGAAACAGACTTAAGAGAATAGATTTATGGACATGGGAAGAGGGGAAGAGAGGGTAAGATGTATGGAAAGAGTAACGTGGAAACTTACATTCCCATATGTAAAATAGATAGCAATTGGGAATTTGCTGTATGGATCAGGAAACCCAAACAGGGGCTCTGTATCAACCTAAAGGGGTGGGATGGGGAGGGAGATGGGAGGGAGGTTCAAAAGGGAGGGGATATATGTATAACTATGACTGATTCATGGTGAGGTTTGACAGAAAACAACAAAATTCTGTAACGCAATTATCCTTTAATTAAAAAATAAGTTAATTAAAAAAGAATGAAGGATTAATGAAAAGAACTTCTTCAATTTCTTGGTGCAGACGCGGGAGACGCCCGGCTCCGGCGCAACCGACCACGTGCAGAATCGTGGCTGAGAGGAGCTACCCCGTGCCCAGGGTTAGGGCAGTGGCCGAGAGGAGCTGTACCACGTCCAGGAGGCGGTGGCTGCTTGGGCACCGGAGGGCCGAGAGGAGCTGATCTACATTCAAAGCAGGAGGGGCGGCCTTGAGGAGATACCCCTCGTCCAAGGTAAGGTACAGCGGCTGCGCCTTGCTGGAGCAGCTGGGAAGAGATACTCCACGACCAAGTGGAATATAAGAATCCAGTGTTCTGGGGAGGAAGGAACAAGATGGCGGAGGGATAAGACGGCGAGACCACTTTCTCCCCCACAAATTCATCAAAAGAACATTTGAACGCAGAGTAAAGTCCACAAAACAACTTCTGAATACTGGCAGAGGACATCAGGCTCCCAGAAAAGCAGCCCATTGTCTTCTAAAGGAGAGAGAAGAAATCCAGCTCCACCCACCAGAACACCGACACATGCTTCCCTAACCAGGGAACCCGGACAAGTCACCCGTCCAACCCCACACACAGCGAAGAAACTACATAATAAAGAGAACTCCACAAACTGCAAGAAGAGGGAAAGGCCACCCCAAGCAAAGCAATATAAGCAAGATGAAGAGGCAGAGAAATACCCTGCAAGTAAAGGAACAAGATAATTGCCCACCAACACAAACAAAAGAAGAAGATATAGGGAATTTACCTGATAAAGAATTTCAAATTTTGATGGTGAAAATGATTCAAAATCTTGAAAGCAAAATGGAGTTACAGATAAATAAGCTGGAGAAAAGGATTGAGAAGATGGAAGAAAGATTTAATAAGGACTTAGAAGAAATAAAAAAGAGTCAATATACAATGAATAATGCAATAGATGAGATCAGAAACACTCTGGAGGGAACAAACAGTAGAATAACAGAGGCAGAAGACAGGATAAGCGAACTAGAAGATAGAATTGTAGAAATAAATGAAACAGAGAGGAAAAAAGAAAAACGAATTAAAAGAAATGAGGACAATATTAGAGACCTCTGGAACAATGTTAAACACTCCAACATTCGAATCATAGGAGTCCCAGAAGAAGAAGACAAAAAGAAAGACCATGAGAGAATACTTGAGGAGATAATAGTTGAAAACTTCCCTAAAAAATGGGGAAAGAAATAATCACCCAAGTCCAAGAAACCCAGAGAGTCCCCAACAGGATAAACCCAAGGCGAAATACTCCAAGACACATATTAATCAAATTAACAAAGATCAAACACAAAGAACAAATATTAAAAGCAGCAAGGGAAAAGCAGCAAATAACACATAAGGGGATTCCCATAAGGATAACAGCTGATCTTTCAACAGAAACTCTTCAGGCCAGAAGGGAGTGGCAAGACATACTTAAAGTGATGAAAGAAAATACCCTACAGCCCAGATTACTATACCCAGCAAGGATCTCATTCAAATATGAAGGAGAAATCAAAAGCTTTACAGACAAGCAAAAGCTGAGGGAATTCAGCATCACCAAACCAGTTCTCCAACAAATGCTAAAGGATCTTCTATAGACAGGAAACAGAGGAAGAGTGTATAAACTTGAACCCAAAACAATAAAGAAAATGGCTACGGGATCGTACTTATCAATAATTACCTTAAACGTAAATGGGTTGAAATTTTCAAAAAGGCTAGAAACAATTCTCATAGCCATCATTAGTTCAGTGTTGAGTTCATGAATAGTTTTTAAAGTTTGGGACAAACTGTAGTATTTGCTATTTGAAGTACTATTTGTAATTGGCATATTACGATGTAACATTGGTCTTCATTTCCAACTTAAAACGCCTAAAAATGCCTAACAGGTTTTTAGATTTGTGAACTTTAGTTGAAATGTATTTTACGATGTTACTAACCCTGCAGAAATATTGAAATATTTCAGAGAACTTATTCACTGTACATTTAATTTATTTTATTTATAAAAGTTATGAACTGTAGAAAGTTTTACTTATTGGGTCAAATGCTTGTTGCTTCAAATGCTTGTTGCATTTGAAGTGCTAGTTACAAGAAAATCAAATACCTTCAATGTATAAATGCTATTAAGTTTTTAAAGGACTCTGGAGTATAAGTAAGTTTGTTTAAAGAAATTTAGTCTGTTCAACTTGAAAAAAAATAAATAAATAAAATTGGATTATTTGATTAAAAAATAAATAAATAAATAAAGATGGCAGAGCCAAAAAAAAAAAAAAAAATTTCTTGGTGCATATCAGGAAAATTTCATTAAGAACAGCTCTAACATTTTACAGACCCTATAACATCATTTAAGATTATTTTAGCATGCTGATGAACACTGGTAATTTTCTTTTTAATCATTCCTTTTTCATGGTATCTCAGTATTACCTTATGATCTTATTTAGTGAAGATGAATTATTAAAATAATTCACAATGTCTCTCTTTTTTTTTGAAATTCCTCAAGCCCTCTGCCAAGTTAATATTTTTCTTAAGATTTGCCTGATGATACCAAATACCTAAAGTTTTTTCTTTCAGTTTTAATTCTAAGTATTAGCTAGAAAGCACTGGGATGCCGCAAAGAGAAACCTGATTCAAAATAGCTTAAGCAAAATGAGATATGTATTGGTCTAATGCACTGAAAAGCCTGGTAATATAAGTGACTTGAAAGGCTCCAAAGATGTCATCAGCAATTTCTCTCTTGGTTCTTGAAGCCTATATGATAGCACCATCCTCAAGCATCCTCTATGGTGGCAGCATGCCAGTCAAGTCTAGACTTACATTCTAACATCTTAGCAATTCCAGTAGTGTGCATCTTCTTTCTCCAGCAGATCGAAAGGAGTTACAAAGCTTTCACAGATGTGCAGGTAGATATTTAACCATAATGTTATTGAAGGGCCAAGTATAGTCTCTGTTTCTAGTCCAGGAAAGCAGAAAGGAGTCCAGGGAAAGCTCAAAGCATGCAAACCAAACATCAAGAAGAGAAGACTTCTCAAAGGAGTATCAAAAATTTAGAAGGAATGGATTCTATGCAGTCAAAATCAATAGAAATCTGTAACATTCTAGCCCTTGGATCCCCAACCACCTATACATTCATTTCTTTCCATATATGTAACTTCTTAAATATCCATGTTTAACAATATTACTATCTTAACCATAACAGTAAATGCACCCATTACTTCATCATGGTTACGAAAGCAGGAAGGAAGACAAAAACAATGCCAAAGTTACTGGATTCAACAACAAGTCTGAAATGTTTGTATCATGAATATTATTCTCGAGCAGGTCCAAACATGAATTTTTTTGGTTGTACCTCACAATCTCACCATACATATCTATATAATAAATGTAACTATCCCCCATGTAATTAATATACAATGGTAAAAGAAAAAATAATCATAATGCCCACTTAGAAGAGTGGAAAATGTAAATATGGAGGAGATAATCAAGAGGACATGACCATCAGCTGACCCATGAGCTGGATCTGGGCAATCAGAGGCTCCGGTGAGGAGAGGTGACCCTCCCCTGTACACTCTGCCTACTCTTCCCATGGTGGGGAACAGCCTTGAGAGCAAGGTGGTGTTGAAACCACCTGGATGGTACAAATAACTGAATTCAGTTAAGGCCTCTGTAATTTAAAGATTCTGGTAGGCAGGTATGGAGACCACGCATCTTGTGGCTGCCAAAGACAAGCCTTACACATTTTCCTGTTTAATAAACCTGCCAGTGACCAATCTGGAGTGGTCTCCCTCTTTTCTTTGGTATCTCATTGCCCTCTGTGCAATGTGGACCAGTTCACAAACCAACAGTAAATATATCATGGTTATTAATTCAAACCAATATACCATATACTACTCATCAGAGGAAGAATTGCCTGTAGTAGCAATGGAATCTCTTGGTAACCAATCTGGATGCATCACCAGCATCATGGTGGTGATGCACCACCACCTCAGAAGCCTCACTTGTCCATTATCCTCTACGGCCTCAGATCTTCCTTCTAGCAGCTATACTGTTTTAGTAGCCCACTTCCTCTTACTGAGGATGCAAATTGCCTTAGAAGTAAAAAGAATACAAAACTTTGTTTACCACGCTTGAGGTTACCCTGGAAATAGTGCCCCTAAAAGCTCAATAAGCTTTTGGTCAATTTACTTCAGTCAACTGGCTGAACTAGCAACCAAAGCCAGAGATCTTGTCAAGATAGCAAACTACCTTTTAAGTTTCATAGCAATACTGAGTTTCATAGCAATAGGCCTTCACATTACTCACCCATTAAAACCCTCTGTTTAATGATTTTCCTGGAAGCAATGTGAAATAATATGCTGGAAGAGGAGGCACAGCTACTCTATCATCTGTTCCCTGGTTGGATCCCTTTCAAAACTCTTTAGTAACTGGACTGTTACTTTGGTCAGGAGACTGGACTATAATGGATGAGGTGCTTGAAAAAAGTTGTAAACCAGAACTTTGCCTGAGTTTAATTTAAACTCCTGTCTTTCCTCTTACTAATTTTAGTACAAGGTTAAAAAAAAAAAATCAGAATTTCCAACCTCCAAGATTCTTGATTTTCTGATTCTCTTAGATGGCAGCTACAGGCAGAAAAGGCCTCTCTTACTTAGAAAGACAATCTCTTCTTCCCTCTCTTCTTCCAAGCATGCCAGCTTAGACCTAAGAAAATTCCTTTCTTATGAGGCAAAAACTGGCCAAAACACTTGAAAATCCCTAAAGTTCCAGCCTCAGTAGCTCTATGGCCAAAGACAACCCAGGTAACAATTGAATGAGCTGTTTCATAATTCCTTAAAGGGAATTGCTGGGGAAAAGCAGTCCTCACTGCCCTGCACTCCATTTCAACATTCAGGATATGTTCCCACACTGTTCCACTTCCAGTTAGTAATGTCTACGCTAGCAAGGAAATTTTTCCAAGTGACAAAAAATGCAATTTAAGCTGACTTGAAAGTAATAACAATAAAAATAATAAACTTTACAAGAGAGACGTTAATGGTTAGAAGATGATCACCACAGACAAAGAACTCCAGGTGCTCAAGCAGCATCAAGATATAGGTCTCTGGGGACCTCACTGGTGGTCCAGTGGTTAAGAATCTACCTTCCAATGCAGGGGACAAATGTTTGACCCCTGGCAGGGGAACTAAGATTCTACATGCCCTGGGGTATCTAAGCCCAGGGCTCTGCAACTACTGAGCCTGCATGCCACCACTAGAGAGAAACAAAGATCCTGGAAGCTGCAACTAAGACCTGACACAGCCAAAAATAAATATATATATTTTTAATTCTTAAAAATATATATATATATATATATTTCTATCTCTTGGCTTCATGCTTGGTCAAATTCTAACATTTGGTCAAATCCTACAGCTGCAGGATGAGTCTACCAATTCAATAACCCCAAAAGGAAGAATTTCAGTTCAAGTCCTGTGACTGATCCTGTGGCTCCCCTCAGATTAAATGCTCACCTAGGAACCAGTCATTGTGACTCTGGACATGTCTGGGTTATACACCAGCCCATGTGAACCCATCTGAACCAGCTGAACTAAGAATGGAGGATGAGTGGTTCATTCAAGGACAGTAGGATACCATTACTAAAAAGGAGAAATGTATGCAAGATAGACAAAAAAAGAAATGTCCACTATTCCTTGTAACATGACAAATAGTAACCATATTTTTAATTTCTATTCGATACCATAAATATATATATATATTATTTGCCTAAAATAACGTGTTCTTAGTTATGTGTGTATATATCTGACAATATATACCGAAAAACAATTAACAGATTCTTATTTATTCCAAGACTTCAGTTCAAAATAACATTTACTTACACAGTAATACCCTACATGGAAAACATTCATATATAGTCAACAAATATTTCTAACTGTAAGAACAGGAAATACATTAACTTTATATGAGTCATTTATTTCAAATCTTGGATCTGAACCCTACTGACGAACAGAATTTCAGAAACATGTCCTCTACTGCCTAATAATGGTGTCCTGTACGTTCTCAAAATTCACTTAACTTATCCAAGAGCCAGATATACAAAAAGAAAAAGAAAAAGTGTACATAACACAGCCATCTGCCCTCACAGAGTTCACAGCATAGGAAATGAAACATGTATAAATAACTAGAGACTAAATACCATACACAAAACTAGAAAATGATGGTTATATCTTTGTATAATAAGGAGATATGCTGACACTGCACAAAATATCACAGGTAGAAGCAATAAATGAAAAAAACCTATGAAACTGATGCAAACTACTATTAAAGTAACTAGTCAAAAGTGTGGATAACTGAATTTTACAATACTGCCACATCAGTGGTCCAAAATGGAAGCTGAGTTTGCTGGAACCAATAAATTTGACACTGTATTTGGAGAATGTACAGAAAAAGATGAAGGAACCTTGAGATATATTTAATTAACCACAAAGTATTTGCCAAAAACTGACTAGCAATATAAAAAATATTTATTTAAAATTACTATAACTTGGTCACAAACTCATAGAATACATGCTACTTAGTGGTTCGTTGTATTAATATGACTAAATACTTTAAAGAAAAACCTCAGAACTCCTCAGGATATTGAAATTCCCAATATTTACATACACACTCAATTTAGTTTTCAATATCTAATAATAAGAATAAAATATAATTCAAATTAATGTGAAAGGACTTACATATGAACATAAAATGAAGGAAATTCTATTTTAACATAAATAAATGTGGTTCTGTTGATATTAAGGACTTCCATGACTCAAAAATCCAACTACATATTTTTAAGAGAAATTTAGTTTAAAAGCAGAATACATCTTTTGTTCGTGAAATTATAAATATCTTTAAAATATAAATTATCCTGATTATGAAGCTGCAGATGAAAAAAAACTCTAAGGAAGAAAAGTTACTGTCACATTCAAGTACAGAAGGGAAAATCTTTTAAATTTCTTTTTAACAACAATACCACAATCCATGTATCAAGAGTAGAGAGGAACTTAACACATAAAATCCCCTCAAAGTATCTTGTTATACTTTTAATACAAAATACAGTATACCACTTAGAAGGTAAAAAATATTATCAAAGGAAATATTTTCTACCATTAAAGAAACACTAGTATATTCCATGATTTGTGAAAAACTCAAATGCTATATATAGATTTATACTACCTAAGACAGCAATTCCAAAAAATAAACCTATTGTGAAATAAGTAAACATTAATGTTGTATTTTATCTGTTCTAAAAATGTTTATATTAAAATCTATGATAAGATACTTTCATGTCATAAACAAAGAACATGTTATGTATACACAGAATTTACTTCAAGGAAGTAAAAACCTTATATAAACATATACTGTGCTTACAAAGTAAGCAATGGATTAAGTAGTATGCCTAGTATGCCTGTTTTATAATTGAAACAACCAACAAAATTCCTTTTCTATAGCTAAGTGCCACATTAAATAATACCTCCCAAAGCCAAACTTTGCCGATGATAAGATTTTTCCATTGGTAAAGCTGTAATGCAAAATCCTTGACAATATACTCTCATTGTAATTTATTTACAAATTAACTTACTCATATCCCTGATCCTATCCATCTCATATTTTAACGTTTCAAGTGAACTATAATATCATCATACAAATACATTCATCTACAAAGGAAATTACTCATTTTCTCATTCCATTAGTGATTCTTCAACAAATTCCCATAATCCACCTAACAGTGGAAATGGATCTCTACCTCTGGCCATAAAAGGACCCAAAATGACAACCATGGCTGTATTAAACTAGTATTATATTCTAGTGTATACTTCAACTTTGTTCTGTAAAACTTTTAATTCTTTGGGGAAGGTATGTGAGAAACCTAAAAACCAAGTATTAGCAGTTTCACCATATAAAGAAAAAGAATATACAGGAAAAAAAATATTTTGACAAAGGTGGCTGAGACAGGGTTTTAAGGCTGGAACTGTTTTGTTTTGAAGTTTCATTAGTTCTTCTTTCTTTTCTGTCATGGAAAGCACTGTGATACATATTTCATTATTCCCAACTACATTTTAATTTAATGTTTTAAATTAAGACTGAAAACTAAAACAAAAAACTCATTTTAAGAGATATTAGAGGCTTCCAACCTTTAGCAGGTCACAGGGAGCCCTAAATCGATTTTACTGATATACTTATTAAGTAAACAGAATTAAGTTTTGATGATTACTTTTAAACATTTATGATCTCCAAATATTTTCTTAATCAACATAAATTTTCACAAGACACTTTCATCATTGAGTATATGGGAAAGATAAAGCACTAAACCTTCCATTCAAGAAATATTACACTGCAAATGACTAATGTGCATTCCACAATCAATATACTTAACAACTTAATAGTAAATAGATGCTTTTGTCATTCTTTTCCCCAAAAGTTTTCATCAATTGTACTCTTTCAGTTCAGTTGCTCTTTAAGTATGTACAAAGAAATTTTAAACCTGACTTTTTAATGCCAAAAACCAACGCAGTTACATCTTAAGTGGATTTGGGGATATACCATGTCAGTATTACCTTATTTCTGGTTACTCTAATTAAGCTTACCAGTAAAGTTAATCTTTAATAATGTTTGCATAGGGAGACTTCATGCCAGATTTTCAGTGCACTGAAGATAGTTAAAATTCTTTTTTACCTCAACAGAAATATTTCACTTCCTTTCTTAACCTACTGTATATCTATAGAACCCCATCTGTTAAGAACTGATCCAGCATACATTGCTACTGCTGCAGAGTCCAAACTGGTTATACATTCAAATCAGTTTCCAGCTTGTAACAGTCTCTATTGCCTCTTCTCACAGAAAAATGTATTAGGTAAGCATATAAATACTTCTTAAAATAACCTAAAATCACATCATCTAAGGTAAAAATGGTATTAGAAAACTGTTTAAAAAAAACAAAAACTTTAAATGTTTTCTTTTAAATTTACAGAAAAACAGTACCTGCTAACCTACTAACATATTTTGAGATTTCATCTCTTAAAAAAAAAAAAAAAAAGGCAAGTACTGACCTCCTATTGGCTGCTGGTTAAAATTAAAATGTCTAAGAAAACAGTATTTCTATTAGTGTTCTGAAAAGAATTTGGTTATAACAAGGAAGTGACAGTCCCCCAAACTTATACTGACTTTTTTGTGGTGATTTGTTTGAAGGGTACACAGAAGTACAAAGAAATGTTTGATACTTAAACAGTAATGACTATAACAAAGAGAAGTCAGATAATTTTCTAGGTTTCACTTGACACCACAGCAAGAAAAAAACAAAGACAAACAAACAAAAAACCAACAGCTTTAACTTTTCTGTACATTTCAGAGGTACATATACCACAGACATTATCTAATCCCTGTCTCAGGGCACCACTGCTGCAGCTGCAGCTTTCTTTCAGTTTCCCAATAGATCAAATAAAAATAATTGCTTAGCTGAAAATTCTGACTGCATGGGTGTTATCAAATCTCCTTACAAGCATATTTTTACATTCCTGTGACTCCACATCAAATACAATAGTCAACTGATTGCTCCTGATTTAAGCCTTGCCTTCCAAAACCCAACCTGACATTTTGTCAAAGGCTAAATATTGCAGAGGAAATTGTTTAAAAAGCTGTGCTGCAGCAAAAACTGCTATTTACAAGGCATTAAAAAAAAAAACTAATCTTAAATGAACAAGTCTTATTATCCTAAATCTACGATTCTCCTCTCTTTAGTTCTTCCCCATGTCTTCCCCTGATATCCTGAAGATTCTTAGCCTCTCCGTAGACAGATATCGCCAAACATTAAGTCATACACAGTTCTGCAGTAACTCTTTCTTATCATGTAAGAAACCAAAGCCTAGGACTAAATTTAACACCTTTCCTCCCGTCTTTAGCCACATGCCACGCTCTCTGAAGGCAACCATAGAAACCAACCTGTATGATTAGGTGCCCCCACATTTTAACACCTCATGTGGACAAAAAAATCACTACGAGGTCAGTGTATTCAGGGCCGTATTACAAAGAAAGAAAGGCTACCTAAAAAGAGATGCGGGCGGGGCGAGCTGGGGTGGTGGGGGCGGCTGGGGAGGAGAAACAGCCACAACACTCTCCAGCACAGTCTGGGAATATATTTAAAGGCAGATGCAAAACTGCATCATTTTCCTCCTCGTTCGAAAACATCACACCCCAGCTGCTCAAGTTGGAGCTAACGTGCTTCTCACGTTTCAGGAGCGCCGGGGAATTTAGGCTCCAGGGGCAAGGCTTCCATCCTCGGATAGCCATCGCACCGACAATTATAAGAGTGTGGCAGGAAGGACCCCAGAGAAAAGGAGGCCTTCCTCTCCCCGTGACCATAAACTCTCAAAAAGACCCAAACACTGCACGGCCAGGGACGACTGACGACTCGCAGTCAAGAGAAGTGATCCTAGGCGGTGTTAAGTTGGGCACTGCGCTCAGGTGGCAGGAGAGGACCGGAGGAGAGAACGGGGAGGTGGCGTGGCTCTGGCAGCGCGCAGGCAGGTCACCCGCTGGGCGATACCCGCTGGGCGATGCCCGCTGGACGATCTTTGCTCGCGGGGACGCGCTGCGTGTGGGACCCGGGGAGGGGGTGCAGGGGTGGGAGCTAGCGCCTGGGGAGGGAGGCAGGCCTTGGGGGGGGGGGGGTGGCTGGGAGGCAGATGGCGAGCACGCCTTTCCCCTTACCAGGTTGAGCACCGTCTCCACGATGTCCCTGTTGCTGACCTCTCCGACCTGTATGAGTCCAATCAACACTGCGAATTTCATCCGGATGTTGCGGATCGGCACCGAAGGGTTAATCATCCCCGCGGGCAGCACCACCGAGCCGGAGCCGGACGCCCCCCTCAACTCCCCCATCCCGCTGCCCCCGCCGCCGCTGCCCCCGCCGCCTCCGCCGCCGGCCCCGACGGCGATGAGCCCCGCGGGTTGAGGCTCGAGCCCCGGGCCCGGGCCCGGCTTCTCGCTCGCCATTTGCCCCCCTCCTGACGAGAAGGGAAGAGCCGAGGCGCCGCCGCCGCCGGTACCGTTATACCTGCCTCGGCCCCCGCCCCCCGGCCGTCGCCTCGGAGCCCCAGCATCCACCAGCGCCGCGGCGCCGGGCCCGCTCCCCGCCTGCGCCTCGACCCGGCCCGCTCCGACGCCCTCCCCGGCGGAGGCGGTGGGTTATTCTCAGGCTTATTCCCGGCGGTGGCGGCGCCGCTAACCGCTGCCCGGCGAGCGGCAGTGCCCGCCCAGCAGCTGTGCCGCTGCCGCCGCCGCTGCCTCCTCACGCTCCCCCTCCCAGCCCGTCCGGCCCGGCCCGCCCCCCGCGGAGATGCTGCCGCCGCTCGGAATAACCCTGGGGCTCGAGCAGCTGCCCGAGCGCCGGCCGGCGCTGAAGCTCAGAGCTGTGACTGCCGCCGCTGCCACAGGCGCCACTGTTGTTGTGAAGCCCCGACGCCGCCGCTCACTCCGCCATGTTGCCGCCCCCTGCCTGCGGTAGCGGCCACTGCGCCTGCGCAGAGCCCCCGGGGGCGGAGCCCTCGCGCACCCCCTCCTTCGCCCTGCCCTCCTTCCACCCACCCAGCCCGACACCTCTCGTCCCTCCCCCAGCCGCCCTGAACGGATAGACAGGTGAGCAGGTGCATGGGGACCGCTGCCAGACACTGGGGCGAGCTGGCAGAGGCGGAGCGGGTGGTGGTTTCCTCAGAGTTTTTCCCTTGAGGGTGGACTCTCCCTGTGGGGAAGGACACCGAGTGTGTGTCTCGCCTTCGCTGCCACCTTCTTATTCCTTCACTATCCTCTTGCTAGGAGGAGGTTCGTCATCTTCGTCGCCGCATCTAGCAGCTGCTACAGCCAGTGCCACGTGCCTTGTAAGGTAGGGGAGTGGCAGATGACCTCTTTCTGCCCCCTCAAGCCCTTCCCTCAGTCCTGTCCGCCTGCCCGCCTTGGAACTTCCCAGTGAAAAAAAGTGGCTGGCAAAGCAGAAACGAACGCACTGTGGAGAATAATCCTGCATTGTCGGGGGAAGGATAGAGATGGAGTATAATGGGTCTTTTTCTACAGCCGTCAAAGAGGCTGACACCTGCACACACAGGCACGACTTAAAATAGAACTTGTCAAACAGTGATCCTCTCTGGATGGAGCTCTGAACAACAAACAGTTCTTGAACTCACCTCCCAGACTAAAAAGGCTGCACCGTGTGACACTGTGGGGTAGTAGGTTGGGGGAAGCGACAAATCCCAGGTTTAAAAATTCCTTAACGATCCTCAGCTATGATGCCAACTAATGATGCGCCCCTGTTTGTTAGGCATGTACAGTTCAGAGGATTTGAGAATTATCTTAAAATATAAGTAATTCTCTGCCAGCCTTAATCTGTGGTTAAAGTAATAGATTTCTGTGTCTTCACGTATAGAGAATGGAAAAAAAATAGTTTTACTTTTGAAAATTAAAATGTACACAACAGTCATCCCGCTCGTGTCAAATAAAAACTAAACAGGCAGGACTAGTGTTTATCTCGAAATGAAGGATGTAACTTTTTTTTTAATATTTCATGAGGTATACCCTTTTCAATAGAGACATATTGTCAGACACCAGAACTATTACGTATCTTGAGGTATATTCAAATCATTTTAGCTATTATGTATCTTGAGGTATATTCAAATCATTTTAACTGTCATCTCAATTGAAAATAGTCAATATACAAATCTGTTATAATCTGGTTTGTTAGTGCTCATGTTTAATTGGATTGACTAGTCAAGCTAACTCCTGGGATATTGTGATGCATTAAAATTCTGAAGTGCCAGAAGTCATGTATAACAAAATTCCTCAAGACCAGTGCTTGGATTAGTCCTTGATTGTGTGCTTCTGTTTAAACTTTTCCTGAAGTAATTGAATTATTAAAATAGCTCAGCAAAAAAACTGAAAGAAATGGTGATTGGTGTGTCCATGTAAATTAAATAGCAAGTGAATTATATTGAAAGTGACCTATAGATCTTAATAGTGTGACTTAGATATGCCACCATAGAAAAATCCTGTGACATATATCCACCTATTGCCTTTTATCTGTCCCAAGTGAATAGCATCTACTTTTGCAAGCACTATTTTCATGTGCAAGTTTGAAATGATATATCTATCTTATTTCTGTAAATCCAGATTGAAAGGTCATCACACTAGCTTCTTTTTATCCGCTGTTCAATGTGACAGCAGGTTCTACCTCTTGCTACTTTTAGACTTTAAAAAATGTTCACCAGTTCCCTGGCAGCTCCTTGAAGTCGGTGTGGTATGGTGGAAAGTACACAGGCCTTTGAACCACATTCACAACTAATCACCTGTGCAGTCTCCTCAAGTTATTGAACTCAGTCTTCTATTCACTAATAGGGGTGAGAATATCTATCCCACAGGGATTGAGAATTCAATGAAATAATTTCAACTCAGCAGCCAGCATAGAGTAAATATGTCCTTGTACCATCTGTGTTGAATTACTTATAAACACTTGTAAGAACAATTATAACCACATGCACGGCTTTATAATTGCAGTTACTTGTACTGTGGTTTCAGTACTGCCCTCTGAAACATAAAGTTTTGAAAATTCAAGCAGGTCTGTTTCCTTATAGTTAACAAAGCCTCTTTCGGACAAAGACACAAGTAACTTAGCATTTGTATTAACAGTATTTTGAAATATGAGATTACCTATAATGTTCATTTTTAAGTCTCCAGATTAAAAATATTTTATGTAGTAAATGTCAATTGTGAATAGATTCATGCCTTAATAGATGCATACCCATACTTCCAAAGGACAGTCCTTCAAAGATAAACCCATGAAGCTCTGCGTTTCAAGAAGCAATACTGTGTAGTGGTTGTGAACACAGGCTCCAGACTCAGTGGAACCTGGATTCCAGTTTCACTACCCACTTATTCATGTGATCTTGGGCAAATGACTTCTCTTCAAAGCCCTATTTTACCCAACCCAAAGTAGAGATTGATAGGATTAAAGGATGAAAGGAGCTAATACATTTAAGGTATTTAACATAGTAGCAAGTATCAATAAATGTTTCCTTTCTCTGCCTGTGGGAAAAGACTACACTATTATTTGTGTGTCTCCTGCACCTTATATGTGACCAGTAAAAAAGAAGGAAAACAGCAGTTGGCGAGGCTAAGTGTTCCCATTCCCTTCAGCTGTCCTTTAAAAAGCAAATTTCTTGCTTTCGTCTAAGTTTTATCTGAACAAAGTACGCCAAATCCTAGTTGAATGTAGACAGTATAAAACAGAGGGAAACTCTTACCCTGAACCTCCATTTTTAGAAATAGATTTTCTGTTAATGTATCCCAAAGTTGAATTGGTTTGCTTTGGTTTGGTTTGGTTCTGGGTTTTCCAGCAGTATAACACCAGTGGTTCACGTACTACACAGTGATTCATCCTTGATGTGTAGCAGGTTCTCAAACAGTTTTGGTTCCATTCCCTTCTTATCTTAAAATTACTGTGAACTGAAACAGCAGAGTTCTGTTGTGTTATTGTTTTGTTTTGTTTCTAGTCATTCTGCTTCTAGGCAGCAGCACATATCCAGTAGTAGCTTTGCAAGTAGATTTGGAGATATCAAGTGCAGAACTGTACATATCTATTTTAGATTTAATTTTATTTAAATTTTCTATTTAATTTTCTATTTAAATTTAATATGCTAGGAATTTCTTAATCCTGATTATATCATGCAAAAAATTGTCTTCTTTTTATTATCTTATTATCTGCAAATCTGAGAACAGTCCTTCTATGTCTTCATCCAAAAATTTTATCACACAGGATAAAAACAGCTCTGTAGTTCCTAGAAACATTCTGATTGAAATCACATTTTTCGAACTGTGCCTCCCAAGCCAGTAGTGAGTTGTGAAACAGATTTATTAGGTTATAACCAGCAGTTTTCTTAATAAAATATAATAGAAAAATATAGACTGAAAAACATGACAGTGCATCTGTTTTTTAAATCATGCATGTACATATACTACATACATATATGCTTACTGGATAATATGAAAAATCTTTTTCTTACTGCAAGTCATTGTCAAAAAAGCTTGAAAAACACTGATTTAAGTTGTATATAAACACCTGCTTGGCATAATCCTTTAGTTATTAAATAGCTACCATCCTGTGCTGAAAAACAGGCCATATTTCTCTAATTTGTCCAAAAGAATATCCTAAGGGACCTTGACAACTAGTTAGTTGAAGTCTGGATACACTCTGTTTCTCTATCTGAGCAAAATTAAAGTAAAAATACATAGATTTATTATCTACAATTATAGCATTATTATCAGTTTTTCCAACATCTATTTCACAAATAAGAAAATGTTTTTGATTTGACAATGGGACTTACTGCTCTCTTTCTAATGAATGAGTCATTCCATAATCTCACCTACAGGTAGTATTAAACTACTTACTATGGATTTTCAAGAATTTATCTCCTCCTTCTCCCTTTGGTGCTTTAATCCTCTGGCACATCTCCTTTTCTACAACTCCTCAAAGACGTTTGAGAGTTGCTCAGTGATTCAGATTCTTTCAGGATCAATGGATATAATTTGTCCTGCCTTGGGGACTTGAATCCATTTAGACTAGCTGGATTCCTATTTACAGTTTCTTCACCAGACTTAAACTTCTAGCTATTATTAGTTCTACCTTTTCACTCCATTGCTTTTAATCCTAAACAGAAAACAGGCACATAGAAATTCAATATGTGTTAATAAGTCTGACCTAGTTTGGGGATGGCTAAAATGATGCTTACCAGCCAACAAATATATCTGAGCACCTATTGTGTGCAAGAAAGTAAACTAGTTGAGATGGATATTTTCAAATTTCCCATTTAGAGAAATACTGTGTTTATGCATGGAAAGTTAATCAGCAAGTCAACACATTAAAAATATCAAACAGATAATAAGTCCTCTTGAATTTCAAAAGAACTAGACATCCAAACACCCTGATGTTCATATACACCCTTAAACATCCACAGAAATCTACATATAGATGCGCACACACACCTGCTCAGCATCAGATTAGCCGTGCCTCTATGCATTCTTCCTTGGCAGTTTGTCTAGCGTGCATTTCATTCTTCATTCGAGTGAGATCCTGCTCACTTCATACGTGGTCCCCTTGTGTCCACACTCACTCTTCTTCAGTGAATCATATACGCAGGTAATTTTCCTAGAGCTCTGTCTCGATGGACAGATTGATATGGTTCAGAATTTTAAGTGTTTTTATCATATTATCTTCTACATGCATACATGTAGAAGAACAAACAAAAAATCACATAATCTTCTCTTTGCCTAACAGATGAAACCCAGAGTCCTTATCTTGGCGCCAGAGACCCTTCACACGTGACTTAGCTTCCTTTCTTATTTCACCTCATTCTGTTCCTGACAGGAACCCTATAACAGTGGCTCCCAGCCTCTTTGCATGTGTGCAACTCTTTTCATCGTTAAATTTACAGACCCCTAAACTCCTGCCTGAGACTTATCCTTTTAATATCCATTGGTTGAGAAAAGTATGGTAAAAGTATTAACAATTTAATATGCTATTTAAAAATGTTTGCATTTTAGAAATCATAACATCTACATATAATTGAAACACACAATTGTGGGTTGCATTGTGTCTCTTAAAAAGATATGTTTAAGTCCTACCCTCAGTACCTGGGAATGTGACCTTGTTTGGAAATAAGGCCATTGCAAATGCAATCAAGTTCAGAGGAAGTTATACTGGAGTTATAACCTCATTATAACTAGGAAAGATTCATCCTTAGAGCCTTCAGAAAAAGCGTGACCCTTCTGATACCTTGGGACTTCTAAACTCCAGAACTGGGAGGGAATAAATTTCAGTTAAGTCACATATTTTATGATATTTTGCCACAGCAGCCCTAGGAAACTAGTATACCTACATACAACATAAATACGTTTGATACTTATTCTGTCCACAAACAATGCCTACTATGTAAATATTTGTGGATCATTTTCAGTAATTCTCAAGTCCCTGGGTTGGGGAAAATGCTTTAGCCAACCTAAATTACTTTGTCTCCAGTTAATACATTGTGCTTTTATATTTCAATGTTTTACTCGTATTTGTCCTTCTATTCATAGCACTGTCCTCCTCATCTCCCCTACTGAAGTTCCTACTAGCTGAAATGTCACCTTCGTGAATACATTCAGAATACAACCTAGAGAAAAATGATCTGAAACTTTCTACCATTCCCAGCATTAAAAAAAAAAAAAAAAGATTCTGCCTTTTTTCCCCCAGGTAGCATAGGTTGGCACATTTTTGCTTAAATAAATTAAGATTTTCCATCCTCTCAGCCTCATTTGCCAAGAGTGAGGAATTCACATAACAATATATGTAGTCACCTAAACAGTCTTCACTGAAAAATTTTTAAATGTACATGAATAATTATTTCCATACTAACAACACTGACCAGTAAGTTTCTTTTTGTTTTTACACAGTGGCAGCCAGTGCATTGTCATCATTGTTGTGTTTGGTATGCATGTGTTATAGAAAAACAAGTATGTTGAAGAGTGAGGTTTATAGTTGATTATTTTTAATAATTAAAGCTGTCATATCCTGTTCCTCTCCTACCATGCATTTTTACATGTATTATTTCTAACTCTGACTTCAGTTCTTTAAGTAAGTTTTTATTGTCCGCATTTTTCAAATGAGGAAACTAGTGTGAAGAAAAGGTGTCAGTTGTGCAAATCATAGTTTAGGAAGTGACAAAATTAGGATTCCATCCCACTTATGGCTGGCCAATTCCTCAGGTTTATTCAGTATTCTGCAAGGCCACATTGGGACCTAGAATGAGGTCATTATTTTATTTTTACCACATTTACCAGATGAAAGATAAGGAGACTGGGCAAGTTCATGGAAAAAACAACAAAGTCATCATGGTTTTACATGTTTTGGTGAAAGCACCCCACCACGGGATGATCTTTTGTTTGTTTGTTTGTTTTTGTTTTAGTTTATTTGCTGCCTGGGCTGTTTGTTGTGGTGTGTACAAAGCTCTCTAGTTGTGGCACACAGACTCTAAAGGGCACAGTCTCAATAGTCTCCATGTCTTGGCTTAGTTGTCACATGGGCTTAGTTTCCCCAGAGCATGTGGACTCTTAGTTCTCAGACCAGGGATTAAACCCGTATCTCCTACACTGGAAGGCAAATTCTTAACCACTGGACCAGCATGCTAGTCCCAAGAAATGATGTTTAGAGTCAATCTAATTTTATTGTCTTTGTGCCTATAAAGGTTCAGAAAACTCTATTAGCCTTTTTGTTTCCTGGGAATCACTTTAATTCTAGACAAAAGTTACTTGTAATAAATAAATTGTTTTTAATTGTGTTCATTAAGGCTAACCAAAATTTAATTGCATGGTTCCATTAATATATCACTCCTTATTATGCTTTCCTGGTGAAGATTTTGTTGTATGTCTAACTAACCATTAATCTCCTAGTCCCTGTTGAAAGTATTGTCATTGTATGTCTATATAATCATAATTTTTTTTAAAAAAAGCACTTACTCTGCATAGAAAGAGGGAAAGCATGCTATAAGGAAGTGTCCAAGAGTTCTTTAGAATAGTTATCTCATTATTATTATAATAATAGTTATCTCATTATTATCCTATTAATAGGATCTCTGCACAGTAAGAGAGGGATCTTTACCAACTTTAGCCCAATTGAGAAGCAGTGCATAGATTCAGTCTGAGCCTGATCCTGGTGCATAAAACTTTGGATTAGAACCTTCCTCTAATGGTGCCGGCAGCCACAGATTAACCAGTGGAAATATGTCTTGAAATAACCACCTCATTAATCAGTTAACAAATAGTACATGGAGACAATCTGAGGTTTATGTGTCGATATTCTGTAGCTATAGTATATCTCTCTTAACAGACACAAGAATCAGGATGAGAAAGAAATGGAGAGGAAAAGTGGAACAGATTACCAGGACTGTAGCTTTTCCCTGGGAGTTGAATCTTACACATTTTGGGGAATTTGTTATATACAGCCTCTTTGTTGTTAATGTGAAAATGAATCTTACATAGCACAGGTAATCTTAAGGTTAACAGATATTTTAAGGGTCAAGATGCTTCATCACATCTAGTATGTTTGGGCATCTGTTAAAGCAGCATAGATGTGTATATCAAACTTTATTTCTGTTGGCTAATCTAAGTCTGTGAGAAGTAGATGGAATGTTCGATGTTGGCCACAGCTTTGTCATGGGTTTCTTTGTTTCTATTAAAACAAACTCAACGTGATTTCTTTTGCAGTGGAGAAAGACATAACAGAGCATGTTTCGGGGCTGTTTGCATTCAGTGCAGCATAGAAAGATGATGGCTACATGATTTGCCCCCATAATTAACACCATGATGTTTTCTTTCATATGCATAACAGAAAACTCACATGGTTACCTTATAAAATAAGACTTCTTATTTTATAAACATTTCAATATTTTTTGTTTTATCATTCGCATCCTAATCCCAAATAGTCCTTTGAAGTAGGGTAGAGTGGCTAAAAGAAGGGTTTTGAAATCAGATAGATTGGGTTCATATGCAAACAAATTGACCTTGAACCTCATTCTACACCTGTAAAATATAACTACCTCACATGTATGGAGTTTTTAAATGTACTACATGCTTGGAGTATTTAAATAGATTAAAGATATATAGCATTTAGAACAATGCCTATAACAGGTACTCAATAGATGGTAGAAATTGCGACTATACATTAACACAAAAAGACAGCGGAATTTTGAATTTTCAAATTATGTAATGGAGTATATGGTTTTACCCGTGGTCGTGTATGGATGTGAGAGTTGGACTGTGAAGAAAGCTGATCACTGAAGAATTGATGCTTTTGAACTGTGGTGCTGGAGAAGACTCTTGAGAGTCCCTTGAACTGCAAGGAGATCCAACCAGTCCATTCTAAAGGAGATCACTCCTGGGTGTTCATTGGAAGGACTGATGCTAAAGCTGAAACTGCAATACTTTGGCCACCTCATGCGACAAGTTGACTCACGGGAAAAGAGTCTGATGCTGGGAGGGATTGGGGGCAGGAGGAGAAGGGGACGACAGAGAATGAGATGGCTGGATGGCATCACCAACTCGATGGACATGAGTTTGAGTGAACTCCGGAGGTTGGTGATGGACAGGGAGGCCTGGCGTGCTGTGATTCATGGGGTCACAAAGAGTCGGACACGACTGAGTGACTGAACTAAACCGAATATCCACTTATTTTATCTTTATTCATTGACCTGATTTTCCCTTCTTCAGAGAGCAAATAGAACAGCATTTTCTTTTTTAGTTTTGTTTAAAAAAGAAAGCTATACACATCCTGTGTTTATAAGAATTTTGACAATTCCCCTTTCATACTTAAACATACTTTTAAGTACTCTTTTAAGTAATATATCTTTTCTTTGTTTCGCAATCTATCTTTTCTTTGTTTTTTCACTAGCCATGGGGAGAGAAGGCATATTATGAACTGGGAATTTTTCTCTGAGGCATTGCAAACATAAAAAAGCCAAAAGAATAAGCAAATAATAATGAGATGATCCTTCATGATTTACTAACCCACACAAGTAAAATGTGTACCAAAATATATCTGAGGGTTTAAACCCAAATTTTGTCCTGTTGTTTCAGTATCTGATTATTTTACATTTTCACTAAATTTTGGTTATTGCTTTCTTTGTAAATAAAGTTTAGTATTTTGAATTCATACCAAGACAAAGATATTTTCCCTGACTTTCTTTTTTGAAGAGACAATGGGATTTCATGTAATTAATTTTTTCAAATTATTTCTTAGTTATGTGTGTTTAATTTTGACATTGATTGGCAGGAACCCACAAGCCTAATGACATCATTCATATGCCATAAACTTCTCAGCAATTCCTAAGGTTACCCACATAGCTTCCAGTTATTAAAATGTGAGTTGACATTGGATATTTTTGTATCTCTACTTTCTTTTCCTATTTGCTAGTCCTTTGAATTGTCCCAACCTGGAATGTTTATAGAATTCATAATGTCTTTTTCATTGCCTTGATACCTTTACTAATGTCTAAACTGAAAATGTCTTATATTGAATCACTGTAAAACATATATTAACTTTTCACATGTAAACAATCTGTTAATTGTTTTGAAAGCAAACCAGAGAGATATGGTCTCAGCACTCTAGAACTGTAAAATATAATCTATTTGATTTTTAAATAAGGAAAATGCCAAAGGAGATATAGTCATATACGACAGTTTAGACCAGAAGAGATGCAGTGAAACTTAGAACTTAGCAACTATATATATGAAATAGTATAATTGAAACATCAATCCTTTGAGCTTTGTGACCATGTACTATTCAATAAGCATTAACTGAAAATGAAATTTTATGTAGACTAATAAATTAATAAGAACTTATTCCTCCAATATTATTACATAAACAAGTAGCAACTCTCTAATATTCATTAGATACTTAAGAAAGCATACTGAAAAGTCTCAAATAATGGAACTATGAAACAGGACAACTTTAGAGAGACATTATCTATTTAAAGCCACAGAAAGTAGAGCAATGTAAGACAAAGTCCCTGTCTTGATGTTATTCATATTCTACAACAGACAATGGCCATAAATTAATAAAATTTATATAAATAATATGATTTCAGAAAGTGTGCTTTTACATTGTAATTACTTTTATGCAAAAAATTATGGTGGTGCAGCCATTCATTATATGTTTGTTTGTTTTTTTCCTCACTAGATCAGCAGCTACTTGAAGACAAGGACTGTATCATTCTTACAAATAAAACCTTCAGCAATATACTGTGATTATTGACTGATACATGGTAAGTACTTAATAAATACTTGGATAAATAAAAGGAGGAGGAAAGAAATTAAAAACAGATTTTAATAATTCAATATATTCAACAATGTGAATATATTCAATATTTAATTGGCTCAACTATTGAAGAAATAAGAGCAGACTTTTAAAACCCGAGTAAAATCATTACTCTAAAGTATTCTTAAATTATTTAAAACATGAATTTTGAGGAGGTTAAGTTCCTAAAATTAGTGTTCAAGTTATTGAATTATCACTGTTTAGTAACTCGTCAACCTCTTTGAGTCTCAGTTTTCTTACCAAAGAAATGGGAATGAACAATGCTTGTTCTATAATGAGATTATTCTAGTCTCACAAATGAGATAAACTGTGATCCTGCTTTGAAAAGTACAGAGTATTACAGTGAAAATAATAGCATGAATTCTGACAGACATCTGAAATGAGGACTACTCTCTCAGTTCTGGGAATACCAGCCATAGTGAGTCATGAGTGTATATTCAGCAGGAAACTGGTTTTGTTTGAGGAGAAAGAAGTTCAATGCCAAGAGCTATTAAATAGTCAGAATTAAATGGTCAGGAATCAAAACCCACAGTGGGGACAAACTTGAAAAGGAAAGTTGAGGCAACCATGAATCCTCAAAAATAGAGGCAGAAAGCAATCCAGAGTTGGGCAAACAGTCGAGTCAGGAAACACTAGTGAACCAAAAAACCTAGGTAATCTGGGTCCAGCATCACACTTAGATCCCTGTTAAAATGTAAGTTGGTCTAATAACCATATATGTAACACAGAGATTGATCCATCCACTGAAAATATATTAGGCATTAGTGACATCAAAATATTTTTATATTTGTTGTTTGTATATAAACAAATAAATGGCCATATCCAAAATTATGCAGAACCCAGATTACCTAGTTTCTAATGAAGATTATATATTAGTTTAAATATGTCTATTCACATATGAATGGCTTTTTTCCAAATTAGCTAACATTTTCAGAAGAATTGTAATTTAAAAATTGAAATATAAGAAAATTCTAATGCATGAATTTGCAGTCATTCTTGGAGCAGACTAACACGTTTTGGTTATTTCTATAAATTACTAAAATATTTTGACTTCCTAGAGATTTTAATGTCCTTTTTTCAGCTTATTTGGAAATGCACATAATATGAAATAATATATTACAGTTGGTCATCAACAATTCACTAATTGTTTTATTCTTCAGAGCATGTAGTAAAAAATATACTGGTTAAAATTTCTATGAAAAATGATAATGCACAATAATCCTATGACTATGTTTGCAAAGATAATTTTTCTTTAAAATTTTGTATTTTTTTTCTTTTTAACTTTTACAGTGAAGTTTAATTTGATTAAAGAGCTTTAATTCATGATTTTATTGTTTTTCGTTCTTGTATTTTGCTAATATTGAGAAATGGTGGTTCACTGTTGTGCTAGATTTTAAATTAATGCATATAAAACAAGAAATATTTAATTAGGGTCATCAGTTTTCCACATATTATGGGTTTCTGTGACTGAGGAGAAATATAACTATTTTTACTGCATCAGCTTCACATATAGCAAGAATAATAGCAAGAACAACAACAACAAAACGTTTATAGAATGCTTCCCTTGTGCCTGCGCTTATACTTAGTCATGTAAACCTAGCGTTTACTTGTCTGTATTATGGCATTTACTATTATCAGGGAAGATTTCTATCCCTGGTGCTGAAACTGCTTTGTGTAGTCAGCAGCAGCAGTGGTTGAAGAATGAAACAATTTCTTTAGGTGTACCCTTTCATTGAAATTATGAACTAGATAAATGTTCATATCTAGAAGGAAGTATTAAATTTCATCTATGTTAACATCTTGATGAATAATTTTCAAATCAATATTTTATATTCTGTTTATTCTGATGATTTTATCTTTGAAAATTTTTTTTCCAGAGGATAATTAGTAGTTCAAATAAAAGTTAGTACACAGGACATTGAGAAATCAGTAAATGTTCCAGATATTAAAACATATTAAAACCCACCAAAAACTTGACTTTGTTCATGTCAACTAGCATTTTGATTTAATGGTCAAAATTAAAGAATTTGTTTTAAAAATAAATACATGCAATCAAATTCCCTAACTGTATTACAGCCCACTTGATTGCAGGTAGTTAGTGCTTATTCAATACTGAAAATAACTTAGAATTATGGCAAAAAGGGCTTTCTCTAAGAGAACTGCTTTGTTAATCCTGAGTCAGGGTAACAAATCTTGGGACAGCTATGCTTTTATATGTTCCTGTAAATAGAAGTATGTAAAATGTTGGTACAAGTTCTTCTTAGACAGGTAAGCCCAGAGTAAATACATTGGCTCTGTCTTGTTCTGACTGTGTCATCTGCATTTACGTGCCTACTTGGGGACTTTGGGAACCAAAGAAGTCTGTGCTGGGAAAGCAGCATCTGCTTCTGCTTGATGTGGCCAACCAATTTTACCTTCATTACTAATAAAATCGTAAATGTAATCTAAACTTTTTGTGTGTTCTCTCTTTTTGTGAAATTATACCATATTGTCTTTGTGTGTGTTGGGGGATAGTATATAAAAGTTGAATGTGAATGACATTAAACTAGTTATTAGTTTTATCCTACAAAATGTTGTGTTTTTTTCTTATGAATAACTTTGTTAGTAACAATAAATTTCCTTATTTTTAACTTTAAACTTCAAGCAAGAGTTTCGGGGTCACTCTTTCAAGCAGAAGAGTTCCTGTATTTTGTGCCTGAATGAGTTATTTCTTTTACTGTTTCAGCAAGACTTGACTTTACTATATAAGCGTCTTTTTCAAAGAATACTTCTCCTCCTATATTCCTTATCTCTGCAGTTGACACCTCCAACTCCTATAGTTTACCTCTGCCATCTAACTGTTTAACAGGTCCTACAAATACTAATTCCTGAGTATTTTTTAGGCCTGTCCTTCCTCTTATCACTACTTACTTAAGTTCAAGTTCAAATCTTTATGGTACCTTCCCTTGATTATTGCAGTAATCAGAGTCAGTTTCCTTGACTCAAATCTTACTTCTGATCTGTTCTTTGCACTGACGTCACAAAGATATTTTTAAATGAACTGAAACTAATTTTATAAAAAACACATACACACATAAACAGACAATTGAAATCCCTCAGTGATGTTCCTAATTATGTAAAATAAGAGGCACTTTATGATCAAGCCCTGACCTTTCAACCGAGACTTGGTATCCTGTCACTGTTTCCCTTGTACATTATATTCCAACTATTAATATTTCAAAATAATAATGCGTAATATTCATGGAGCCCTCCCTGGGTCCCAGCCTCTATGTAAATAAATTGACTTACATTATGTCAGTTAATCCTCAAGAACTTTATTTGGTAGGTCCTATTATTATCCATACTTTATAGGTAAGGAAAGAGAAGTTAAAGTCTTCTCTTACTGATTTACACATCTAAGAAGTACAGCAGCTGGGATTTGAATCCAGGCAGCCTGCTTCTAGCGTCTACAATGGCCTTCTTTTGCTAAACTTGGAGTTCCTAATCTTGACGTTTCTGACAAGCCTCTGTGTCTTTCACACGCTCGTTTCAATGTCTGGAAAGCCTTTCCCAACTGTATCTGCCTATAGGACCAATGCTTATTCCACAAGACTTGACTCCAGCTGTTCTTTCTTAGTGAAAGTTGCTGTCTTCCCAGACAGGGTTAAAGTCTTGGCACCCATGGCACCTTGCAAAGCTCAGGGAGACTACAGGAATTTAATGGACAGAGTACAATTGTAATGTGAGTCAGGCCTGATTTTGGATTCATGGCTCTGTTGCTTATTGGTTTTCTGTCTTTAGGAAAATCACTTCAGCCCTCTGAATGTTAGTTTCTTTTGGGATTAATAATGTTTTTTCAGGGAGTTTCTATACGGGATAAGTAAGTTAATTTTATGAGGTGCATCTCCTACAATGACTTCAGTACCCTGTTCCACTGCAGCCCTCAGAACCTGCGTGGTGATTGTTCGTGTCCTCACTTGCCTATGAGCCACTTCACCTTTCATTGGTGCCTCTGGTAGGCACTAGTGAAACATGTGAAATGAGCAAATGAACAACTGAATGTTCAATACCTAGTGACATGATTCCGTTCCGTTCCGTCGCTCAGTCGTGTCCGACTCTGCGACCCCGTGGACTGTAGCCTACCAGGCTTCTCCGTCCATGGGATTCTCCAGGCAAGAATACTGGAGTGGGTTACCATTTCCTTTTCCAGGGGATCTTCCCGATCTGGGGATCGAACCCGGGTCTCCTGCATTGGAGGCAGATGCTTTAACCTCTGAGCCACGAGGGAAGCCCAGTGACATGATTATATGAGTCCTTTTGTTCATGTTGTGGCTTGAAAATTAGTATGCTTAAGAAATAACAACTGGCAAACCAGAGAAACTCTTTTCCTCATATAGTATCTAGAACTTTTCCCTTCTAATAAAAAACATGACTATGATCTCTTTGAGTTTGTCTCAATTTTTATATAAAAAACACATATTAATCTCAGACCAGTATAACATTAAAAGATTATGTGATTTTAAAAAATCAGTTAATAGTCTTACAGTCTTAGAATAAAAAAAAGAATATATATATATCTTCAAATATGTGATGCTGCTGCTTTTCTGAGATTACTTGCTGTTTTATTTTTTTAAAAACATCTAATACTGTCTGATGTGTTGGGTCTAGCTCTCTATGATTAAGAGAAAAAAGTGTTCCAGGGACAGCTCCCCAAGGTTTTGAATGATGAGATATGAAAGTAAAAGTCAAAGAAAACAACCTTGGTGACTCACTGGAGAAGACTCTGATGCTGGGAGGGATTGGGGTCGGGAGGAGACTGGGACGACAGAGAATGAGATGGCTGGATGGCATCACCAACTCGATGGACATGAGTTTGAGTGAACTCGGGAGTTGGTGATGGACAGGGAGGCCTGGCGTGCTGTGATTCATGGGGTCACAAAGAATCGGACACGACTGAGCGACTGAACTGAACTGAAAGTGTTTGAGAACACTTCTTATTAATGTTTCTTACATCAACTCATATCCTCCCTTCTTCTTACGTGTTTGATAGACATTCAAGCACTGTGTATCTGTGAGCTTTTGAATCCAAACCATTTAACCTAAGAAAATGCCCACAGATGAAAAGACACAGAAGGTCATTCTAAATAAACAAGTAAATGAACAAGAACAAGTAAGAGCTCTACAGAATTAGAGATCATCATAGCTAGAGTCCAGACAGACTTAATTGCTTCCAGAGGAATTAAACCATAGATAATCAGGTGACAGATTGCAATTGATCATGATTTCTAAAAATAATTTTATGTAAATTACCTATGGAAACACATTACTATTTGAATTATTTAAAAAATGAATAGCAGATCCTCAGAATAGCCTGACATATAAGTATATATAGTAAGAGCATGGGTTTAGGAGCAAAGTTTTTATGAAATTACCTGTCATGATTTTTTCAGTAAGATTCTCCTATTTTGTTTTCTGAAAATATCCATTACATTCCTATTATAAACCTTGTAGGAAGTGAAAAGAAAACCTCTTCTTCTTCTTCTTCTTTTTTTTTTTTTTGTTTCCTTGAAGTTCCTGCTCTCCAGTTCTGGGAGGTTAAAAATAGTCAGAAAACCTCATCTTTAGTTCTAGAACATTTGAGTGCAGGGCCAAGACAGGCTGTGAAATGTTGAACTTCATGATCCTTTCTCCTGATAGAGTCCTGTTATCCCTTACCTGATACATGCCTTGATGAAAATGGAAGATGAGATAGAATACACCCAGGTTCTTTTCGTAAGTATATAAAAGGTTATTAAAATAACAGAAGAAACACAAAGTATCTACAAATGCAAAAATGCATAATCTCGGTTCTCAAAGAGTTTATGTTCTAGTATTACGTCAGTCTCTCTTTTTATTAATAGAACCTCACTTTTTAGGTAGATTCCTGGATTCCTGCACTAAAGGTTGTACTTCTTAGCTTCTTTGCAATTACTATGCCAAGAGACCATTAGTCAATTAAATGTGAGCAGAAGTGAGGTGTTTAACTTCTAAGACATGCCTTTAATGGCGTGTCCTCTCTCCCCTCTCCAGTGGTTAGTGGGTCTGTTAGCAAGCTGTCTTAAGACATGCAGATGAGGGTGACATGCTAGTCAGAGAGAAACAATAAGAAGCCTGATCCTTTGATGACTTCGTGAAAAACAGAACTACTTCCGTTGTTCATGAAACAATACCAGCTTGGACTGTTAAGTGTAAAAGAAATAAACTTCCATCTTATGAATTTACCATTAAATTAGACATTTACAGTATTAGTCATAGCTATATCTTAGTTAATATGACAAGTTTAATTAAACATTGTAGTAAAAGTGACAGAATTCACTAGAAAGGCTATCACAAAACAGAGGATTCTCATAAGTTTCCTATATATATATTTTTTTTTTTGGAGAAAATATTATTCTAGACTTAAGGTAAGACTAGAAAATTGAAAAAGAGCACAGAATCATTTACTTCCAACTTTATAAATGCTCTTGATTAATTTCAAAAGGATATCTATGCTATTGAAGTATATGTGTGTACATACATATTTATGTTACTGAATTTGATAAAATAAAGACAACATCCCAGTCCTTAATCTAATGTAAATTAAGGAATGAGGAACTTAAAATGTAAGAATAGTTTTTTTTTGTGTCATCTATTGTATTCTTTATCTGGGAGTAAAGCCAAGATTTATAATATGAGGAGTTGCCCTCTATGAGGTAAAATTGATGAAAATTGTAACATTTCAAATAGCTTCTGGCTTTTCTTGATTTCTTATCATGGATCTGTCTAAACTTCTTATGTAGTAATACTGGGTTATAAGCAGTGGTCAATAGTATTGTTCGAAATTGATTCTTTTATGTTTATTGAGCACCCAGAGTATACAGGGCAGTATGCTAGGAGTTAAAGATTCAAAGGTAAATAACTTAGCTCCTTGCATCAAGGAGCTCACGTCTAATGGAGGAGATAGAATATAAATAATTATAAAACAATGATAAGAAGTAGTATGAAGGGAACATAAATAAACAGACCTAGTCAGACCAAGGTGAAGAAAGGTAGGGAGTCTTCTTAAAGGAAAAAATAACTGAACTGAGTCTTAAAGAAAGAGTAGATATCATCCATGTGATGAAAGAACTTGGATGAAGTCACTGCAGTCCATGGGGTTGCAAAGAGTCAGCCACTGCTGAACATGCACAGAAAACAATTGTTTTAGGAGGATATGGCATGTTTGCTGCCTTACATGTAGCTAGAACATACTGAGAAGAAGGTGTCTGAGAGATGCTTAAGAGATGAAGCTGAAGAAGGATGAAGAACTGAGACTATGAAGAGCCTTGAAGTGTGTGAATTTTCTTCCTGATTTCAATTGCGAACCATTGACTTCCCCCCCACACGCATGGAATAAGCATTCTCAGATACGCATTTTAGAAAATCAGTTTGACAGCAGTGAGGAGATGAATTAGAAAATGCAAGCCTAGAAGTAGATCAGTTAGGAGACTATGAACAGGTCTAATGCGATATTAGGAAGAGTAGAAAGACTGTGTGATCTTGTTATATGGAGACTTAAATGCAAATGTACATACATTGTGGTAGAATTAACAAGATTTGATGGCTTATTGAATAAGGGTGGATGAGGTGGTGAAGAAATAAAGGAGGGGGAGGATTCAAGGTCACTCACAGGATTCTTGATTGAACTAATAGTGTCTTTCATAACCATAACACATCTAAGAAATAAAATCTGGGCAGGTTCTATGGTGGTTCATATTTAGAGGTTTGATAATTTTCGCATTTTGCTAAGTTGGAAGTGACTGTGGAATATCCAAGTGGAGCTCTAGATAGGCAGTTATCTACATCAGATCTGGAGCTCAAAGAGTTAACTAGGCTGGGACTTGGCTAGAGAGGAGATTCTGGAAGTTAATGTGCCAGTTGTTGTTAGAAGGTAAGGGACTTCCCTGGTCCACTACAAAGGCTCCACACTCCCAATGCAGGGAGCCTGAGTTCAGTCTCTGCTCAGGGAACTGGATCCCACATATCTCAACTGAAGACCAAAGATCCCATGTGCTGCAACTAAGACCCGGTGCAGCCAAATAACTAAACAAGTGTATTTTTAAAACAGATGATATGCCTGGATGGGAAGTTTTTTTTATTAGGGTAAGCAACAATGATTCAGAATAGGAAATATGGAGCTAAAAGCAAACCCACTTTTAAATCCTGTGACAACTTAGTCTTTGGTAAAATAGCCAACTTCCACTTGAATACATTTCAAGAGAAGCAGTGCCTCCACAGAGGAAAGGAAATTTTAATTAAAGCAAATAAATGAAATGAATATCCTATAATGTTTCTGGAAGTCACAATGGGAAAGTTGGAGAGGGAAGAAAGTTTGATTCAGAAGTAAGTCACGAGAGAGGTATGGAGATAAGAGAATGGAGATGTTTCCAAAAAGGCAAGATTATTTTGCAGTTGCCTATATATTCCCTGATAGTTTTTAGGGAGATATAACGAAAGGGCCTCCAAGGAAGTAATTACAGTGCCTCCAAAGATATCCTATTCTCTGTCCACAAAGTGCAGAATAAGTTAATTTCCTAGAAGCCTTCCTGTAGGAAGGAATTAGCTGTTTTGTCTCAAGGCAGGAAACTATGTCAGTAACAGCAAACCTATCTCTGATGTCACTGTAGGGAATAGAATAATTTCACTTTGAAAATAAAATAAAATCTTTTCTACAAAGAGTACTGACCAATGTCAATTTTAGGACTCATAATTGAGAAATGCCTTTTGCATATTGCGTTAACTGTGCCTTTTTTAGTGAAAGTAATGTGCTGCCTTTAGGAATTGATTTCTCAGTGAAATCAATGAGAAATCCAATGTCTATTTGTCAGTAAAGATGTGTGAAACTTGATGGGTCTTTTGGGACTGGACAACCAGTTAAAAATTCTAAAGCAAAACTAAGTGGAGCATAGATGCCAAAAATCTCAAGAGATCTCTGAAGAATGAAATGTGAAAGATGGAGACGAATTAGAGAATGCTGGCATAGACCTGAACTTCCTAAAGAATACAGTAATGGGATATTATACAAAGAAACCAAAGACAGAGAGGAGAACATTAGCACTCTGTTACCAAAAAGAATAGTTTAAAAAGTTGAAGAAGGATCTTTTAAAAATATGTAAACAAATAAATGAATGCAATTTGAAAAAATATCCTTTTGGTATTTAAAATAATAATCAGTCTTTCATAGCTACTGCCTGATTGCCAACCCTTTGACGAGTGCTGATTTTAAAATTATTATTATTATTTTTAAAAGGTAAACATTTACATATGTAAATTAGGAGGGAACATTTTCAAATTATCAAATTTAATTTTATTAAGTGCTTGTATCTGCTTATGAATATGTATTCATAATCTGAGATTGGTATCTAAGGGCCCATCGTCCAAATTATTTTTTTATACAGCCTCCCAATATCTGTTGTGGGCTGCAGTGTACACGTGCTCACGGTCTCCTCTGAGAATCCAATATGCCTCTGATCATCTGTTTTCTCCTTCATAGGTAGTAAACTATAGCCCTTTTTTGTTAGAATCATTAAAGAAGAAATATCACTTACTTAAAGTAAAAGACCAACTTAAAGGTAATCCTTTTGTCACAGTAAATGGGTTCACCCTAGCAACTCTAAAGTATTAAGAAATTTAACAACAGTTTAAAAGTGGGTAACACAGTTTGAGTCCAGACTTAACTAGGCAATTTACAAACTGTGCTTTTAGGGTGTTACAGAGCCTTGGTCACATCTTTCTGGGAGGCAGCAACAATTGTCGTGCATATGGTTCTTTCAGATGTTCTGTTTTCCTATTACTGTAGAGATGATTCTTGAACCTGAGGTAATGGCATGCCTATATTTTGTTAATATTTGTGGGCAACAGTAAATAAGACAATATCTTAAGATCCTACACAAAATTCATTCTATCATCACTGAAGTTATAATCACAGAAACTCAGCTGTGGAAATAAAGGAAAGCAAGGTTCTTGAGTTTTAGCCTCAGGATTCACTTAAGTGAGAAGGTAAGTCACCACATCAGCCTGTATTTCTCAGTGTGCAAAGCCAAATTAGAATAAATCAAAAAGTTTTTTGCAAATGTTCATTGCAAAATCTTCTCTGTACCTGGTAAGGACCTACTTCATTTATTCAGTCAGTAAATACTGAAAGCCTACATGTTCCAGGCACTGAGGGTCTAGCCTAGTGCATAAGCCCTAGGAGTTCTCTGCTCTCATGGACTTAACTGATATATATGGGGAGCAGATTACAGGTGAATAAATATAACAAGTGGCAATATGTGTGATGAAGAAAACAATGCTATAGTAAAAAATTACATCACTATGAAAAATAAAAAAGAAATATAAAATGTTATTAATTGCAGCATGTGTTTGGCATCAGAATAATAGTTTAAAATGCCCATCTTAAAAATGGAACTAATGTTCAAAAGGAACATTTAAATTTAACTTAAATTAGGTTTTTATTTTTGTTAAAGAGCTAAGTTGAGAGCAGTATAAACTAAAATAAATATGTTTTAATTGAAAGATTAAAGCAGAAATAAACACCAAATAACTGACAATTGTAGTTTTTAGAGTCTATAAATGAATGGTTAAAATATAGCAGAAGATTTATAGGACTTGTGAAAATAAATGTAAAAATTCTTTATATAAGCTATTAAAATGGCTGGCTACATGATTGTTTATATTTAGAAACTGTGATTTTATTTCTGGACCTTTTAATACTAATGATAAATAACTAATGCTGTTTTTTCTATTGATAATTTTTCTGGTATATTGTTTGTTTTCTTATATATTTTTACTGAAATAGAATTCACATGCCATAAAATTGACCCAGCTTTTAGTGTAGTCACAACCTTGTACCCCCATCACCACTATTTCAGAACTTTTTTATTAGTCCCCCCAAAAAACTGTAGTCATTAGAAGTCACTCCCCATTCCTACAACCCCTGCTGCTGCTAAGTGACTTCAGTCGTGTCTGACTCTGTGCGACCCCATAGACGGCAGCCCACCAGGCTACCCCGTCCCTGGGATTCTCCAGGCAAGAACACTGGAGTGGGTTCCCATTTCCTACAACCCCTGGCAACCACTAATCTATTTTCTGTCTCTATGGATTTGCTTGTTCAGAACATTTCATATAAATAGAATTAAATAATGTATGTACACATTTTAAATCTTTTTTTTTTTTCACTTAGCTTGTTCTAGCATCTTTCAAGATTTTATTCCTTTATATGGTCATACTTGGGCTTCCCAGGTGGCTCAATGGGTAAACAATCCACCTGCAATGCAGTAGCCCCAGGTTCTATCCTAGGGTTGGGAAGATCCCCTGGAGGAGGGCATGGCGACCCACTCCAGTATTCTTGCCTGGAGAATCCCATGGAAAGAAAAGCCTGGTGGGCTACATATAGTCCATAGGGTCTCAGAGTCTGAAACAACTGAAGCAACTGAGCATGTACACACACACACACACGGTCATCAGCTATTTCATTACTGATGTCACTCAAGTGTCTCAGCAATTAGCTTAATTATGGAAACTTTCTTGATGCTTTCCTAGCCAACCCCACCCCCCCATACAGTAGCCCTAAGTCTTACTTACTTATGGAGGCTGAACACTCATTTGATGTTATTTAAAGAATACTAAGCAATTCCCCTATAAAATTTATCTTCCCCACCTTATCATATACTTCTTTACTTCTTCTATACTTCTTTAAATACCATCACTAAAAACCTTCCTGTTGTCTTAACTACTTTGAACATACAGATACTCTTTAGAAGTATATTGAACTGTAATTAATTATCAGTTGATTAGCTCAGTTTCTCCACTGACAGTAAGCTAATCAGTTCAGTCGCACAGTCATGTCCAACTCTTTGAGACCCCATGAACCACAGCACGCTAGGCCTCCCTGTCCATCACCAACTCCCGGAGTTCACTCAAACTCATCTCCATCGAGTCAGTGATGCCATCCAGTCATCTCATTCTCTGTCGTCCCCTTCTCCCCCTGCCCCCAATCCCTCCCAGCATCAGAGTCTTCTCCAGTGAGTCAACTCGTCGCATGAGGTGGCCAAAGTATTGCAGTTTCAGCTTTAGCATCAGTCCTTCCAATGAACACCCAGGAGTGATCTCCTTTAGAATGGACTGGTTGGATCTCCTTGCAGTCCAAGGGACTCTCAAGAGTCTTCTCCAGCACCACAGTTCAAAAGCATCAATTCTTCGGCGATCAGCTTTCTTCACAGTCCAACTCTCACATCCATACATGACCATGGGAAAAACCATAGCCTTGACTAGACAGACCTTGGTTGGCAAGGTAATGTCTCTGCTTTTTAATATACTATCTAGGTTGGTCATAACTTTCCTTCCAAGGAGTAAGCGTCTTTTAATTTCATGGCTGCAATCAGCATCCGCAGTGATTTTGGAGCCCAAAAAAATAAAGTCTGACACTGTTTCCACTGTTTTTCCATCTATTTCCCATGAAGTGATGGGACCAGATGCCATGATCTTTGTTTTCTGAATGTTGAGCTTCAAGCCAAGTACAGTAAGCTAATAGTGCTATTTAAAAGTTGTGATTTTTTTTTAGTAGAGGAAGGAATAATATAAAAATAATTTTGGAGTAAGATGCTCTTCTGAAACAAAAGTGGTCCAGAATCTCTGAGCATCTGATAAAAGGAAATGATTAGTATGTTAATTCACCCAACAGTCATTTATTGAACCCCTACTTGAATGGTGTCAAGCATTACTCTTAGAACCGAGGACTTAGAGTTTTATCTTATTTTAAGCAACCACAGTTTTGTACAGGAGGCAGACATATAACCAAGTCTCATGCAGAGTACTGAGTGCTGGGATAAATGTTTCTAAAAAGAACTAAAGGACTTCCCCGGTGGTACAGTGGCTAAGAATCCACCTGCCAATACAGACAACATGGGTTCAATCTCTGGTCCATGAAAATTCTACATGCCGCTGAGCAACTAAGTCCATGTGCCACAACTACTGAAGCCTGTGTTCCGAGAGCCTGTGCTCTGCAACAAGAAAAGCCACCACAATGAGAAAGCTGCACACTGCAATGAAGAGTAGCCCCCACTCGTCGCAACTAGAGAAAACCTGCATGCATCAATGAAGACCCACCACAACCAAAAATAAATAATTATTTTATTAATGTTAAAAAGAGCTACAAAACCTAGGAGAAGCTAAATCAGATTGAAGTGGAAAGGTCAGGGAAGGTTTCCTGGAAGAAGTGACATGAGAAGAGATTTTTAAAGTGTGTGTTAGCTAGATGGATAATGGGAGAAAGGCATTACAGACGAAGGAAGCAACAAGGTAAAAAAAACGCTCAGAAGAATGAAACCACAGGCTGTTTTCAGAAATGTGAAGTAGAACAATACAACCAAAGGGAAGGAAAGAGAAGGATTAGAAGGATGGTCATAAAGACAGGCTTCCTGGGTGGCTCAGATGATATCCACCTGCAGTGCAGGAGACGCAGGTTTGATCACTGGGTCAGGAAGATCCCCTGGAGAAGGGAATGACTACCCACTCCAGTATTCTTGCCTGGAGAGTTTCATGGACAGAGGAGCCTGGTGGGCTATAGTCCATGGGGTCACAAAGAGTCTGACATGACTGAGCAACTAGAATAACACCCTCAGTCATCTAAAAAAGGTCAGCTACTATTAGACAGGAGTTGCTTGGGATATGCTCGGCACTACCATACCTGCTTTACTATCTCCTCATTCAATCCTTCCAGTAACCTTATCTTATAAGTGCTATCATGTATGTTTTCAGATGTAGAAAACCAAGGCATGGAAAGGTTAAGTTATTGTCTACAGTTTCACTGCTACTAAGTGCGATGCTGAATGTGAACTTCTCACCATTGGATCTTAATGGGCCTTGTGTGCCAGTCTGAGGAGTTTGGCCTCTATTCTGAAAGTGATGGGAGCCTGAAGGGTTTGAAGCAGGAAAGTGACCTGACATGAACAGATTTATAGCTCTAGAAAAATCACTCTGGAGACTGGGCAGGGGAAAGGGTAGGTACAGCCTAGAGAGAGCAGTACTCCAGGCAAAAATTAGTAGTGAAGGCCTAAGGTCATGCAGCATGATTGGCAAGCAGGAAAAAGAGCCCTGACATATATTTAGGAAGTAAAACCCAACTCTTAGGAGACAGAGATAGAAGGGATAGATAGAATGACTGGGTTTACTAGGTCATTAGGGGAATGATTGGGAGAAGGCAATGGCACCCCACTCCAGTACTCTTGACTGGAAAATCCCATGGGTGGAGGAGCCTGGTAGGCTGCAGTCCATGGGTTCGCGAAGAGTTGGACACGACTGAGCGACTTCATTTTCCCTTTTCACTTTCATGCATTGGAGAAGGAAATGGTGACCCACTCCAGTGTTCTTGCCTGGAGAATCCCAGGGACGGCGGAGCCTGGTGGGCTGCCGTCTATGGGGTCGCACAAATTCGGACACGACTGAAGCGACTTAGCAGCAGCAGGAAAGTGATTGGGACTTCAGTGAGGGGAACGCAGAGGGAGTAAGAGGTTTTCATTCATATTGTATAGGAAGTGAGTAGACAACGTTTAGTTAGAATTGTCAAACACAGAGCAGATGCCCAGTAGAGATGTCTGAGCTGAGTGTAAGGAGGTGGAGACCCTGGGTCTTAAGCTGTCATTGAAAGAGAGCGGAGACCTAAACATGGTGGCCAATGAGAACATACGTGCACAGAGGCGCACAGGACAGAAAATCAGGCCCTAAAGCTGTGGTGGCAGTATCATCAAGGCAGTCACTGGGAGAGCCTGCTTTTCAGGAAACTGAAAAGTGATCAGAGAGGGGGGTGAACAGCTAGGCATGCGTGGTGTTACTAACACTAAAGGCGAGTTTTAGGAAGGGAGAGGACAGCAGTGTCAAATGCCACAGTGAAGTCAAAGGAGGTTGGTGTGTAAACTGTTAGTGAATTTAACAGTGTGAAGATAAATGATGACTTTACTGAGAGGACTTTCAGGGAATGGAGTCAGATTGCAACAAAGAGTGAATATGAGGAGAGGGAGTGAAGAAAGTGAGCACAGAAACTCCTACTGTGCAACATGACTGTGAAGAGAAAGAAGGTCAGGACAGGGGAAGAAAAAGAGAGCATTTGAATGGCTAGATTTATTCTGACCATGTGTTTAAACAAGGGAACCATATTCGAAACCTTCATTTTTAGTTTTGCAGCTATGAGCAAATAAGTAAGAAAGGGATGTGCCATTTCAAGAGTTTGCTAAAACAACAGGCTCTGCAGAGCCCTCTGTTGCCTTTAGAGTATGAAGGGCCCTGATGAAATAGTGTGAATCAGGAGAGTGCAGAGAACACCTTCAGCTACCCCTGGAACCAAGCTCAGCCTGGGGAAATTCATAGGCTGCTGTGGTCTTGGGGTCAGCTAGGGAAGGTAGCTGAGATCTTGGATGCATTGCCAAATACTCTGTAACAAGAGGCTTCCAGTGGAGTCAAGGCCTCACATACTAAATCTAGATCATGTGCTAAGGGTTCTCCTTACAGGACCTGCCCAACCAGGCTGATATAACTGATAGGGTTCACATGGGGTCTCACTGATAAGAAAGTCATTATATCTACCTTCCAATGTCCCTTTATGCCACAGTGGGATATGGACCTGGAGGGGGCCTTGGCTTGAGGCATGAGCGGGCCCAGGGCCCAGGTGGCTTCATTTCTTTGTTGGTTGATGGAGGCTTGGAGCCATGTAGGTCAGTGGCTAAATGGTGGTATTTGGCCTGATCTCGTTGGGCCTTCTCTGCTGCTGCTGCTAAGTCACTTCAGTCGTGTCCGACTCTGTGCAACCCCATAGATGGCAGCCCACCAGGCTCCCCCATCCCTGGGACTTTCCAGGCAAGAACACTGGAGTGGATTGCCATTTCCTTCTCCAATGCGTGAAAGTGAAAAGTGAAAGTAAAGTCACTCAGTCGTGTCCGACTCTTAGCGACACCATGGACTGCAGCCTACCAGGCTCCTCCACCCATGGGATTTCCCAGGCAAGAGTACTGGAGTGGGGTGCCATTGCCTTCTCTGTGGGCCTTCTCTAGCTTTGCCTATTCTTCCTGGTTATTGAAAATCTTAAAGTCTAAATTTAAAAGGTCTTGTTGAGGGGTTTGAGGGCCTTCTGCCTTTTTGCAAGTATGAGTGGCTGGCTCAGAAGAATTAGGGATGAGTGTGGCAGGATCAAGAGTAGGACTGCATTCAAAGGAAAACTCCGGAGATTCGAAAATGGGATGTGAACTCCAACAATGCCTCTGCTTCAGCTGCTTCCCATAAAGGGAGGAGTGAAGCAGGGGAAGGAGCAGGGTCCTGCGGTGAAGTTTCCTGTTTTAAAGATTTTCCGGACCAGACATGGGGAGGGGATCTGGGAAAGTCAGGGTAAAGCCTTGGGACCGTCAGGGTAGAGGGCAGGGCTGAGGTCTCTGAACTTACCTCAGGCACAGGCTGGGGAGAGGGGTTGGGAGCTGCAGTGGTGGCCAGGCCTGCACTTGTGAGGAGGGAGGGAGGAGGGGATGTAAGGTGGAGGTTGTGGAACTGGATCTGGAACAGCTGCAAGGGAATTGGGAGCGCTAGGGTGTGGGCTGTGGTTGGAAGAGTCAAAGGAAGAAGAAGAAAAGTCTGAACAGGGACCTGGGAGACATTATATTAGAAGGATGTGGCCCAGAGTAAGCTAAGAGTATTTCAGAAGTAGAACAGGATTCACAGAGAGAGGGTCGAAAGCAGAGAGCGAAGAAAACCTGAACGTAAGGGATTTGCCATTGCAGCGGCAGAAGTTATCCAGGTCCCGTAGAGTATTATAATCGAGAGTTCCGTTTTCTGGCCATTAGGATCTTTTATCAAGTTTGTATTGCAGCCAGACAGTGTTAGAATAGTAAATAAGTCCTTTTGGTCTTATCTCCCCTTGGAAGCCCAGTGCTTTTAGGTTTCGGAGAAGGCATCCTAGAGGAGTAGATTTTGAGGGCTGGGACAGAATTTCCCATTGCGGCTAAATAGGAATGGTAGACAGGGGTGAGATAAAGCGAGGAGAAAGGTCTGAGAGAAGAGGCGTCCCCATTCTCAGGACTTTCTCAGAGGCTAATAATAGTCTGCTTTGAAAAGAGTGTCCCCTATTTAAAAGTAAGACGGGGCACAAGGCCGAGGGTTCTAGGGCGGTGGAGATCCTCCCGCCTAGTGCTAGGACTTGGAAACTAGGCGAGAGAGAGGATGCGAGGGAATGAGATTTCACTCACCATTGTAACCAGTGGATGAAATGTGGGCGGATGTGTGGATGTCAGTCCAGCAAGGCAAGTGGAAAGTCCCGTCCCGGGGCTTGTCTCAGTTTCTCGGCAGGGTCCAAGGGAGGGGACCACCCAGTTGCGGTGGATCTTCCCTCTGGGGTTTCAGCACTAGAATGTAAGGGTGAATGCAAAGAAAAAGAGAGTCAGTCAGGCAAGACAAGGGAAATTTATTAGAGGAAAAAGAGAGGGTGACTGGCCCTTAAGGAGAACCAGTGTCCTCCCTTTCTGACAGAGTCCTTCTTATAGACCGAGTGCTTGTAAACAGAAATTTACTTCTCACAATTCTGGAAGCTGGGAATCCCAAGATCAAAGTACTGGAGTATTTGATGTCTATTGAGAAGCTGATTCTTGGTTCAAAGATGGCCATCTTTTCACTGTGTCCTCACATAGTAGAAGGTGGGTAGAGGGCTCTCTAAGGTCTCTTCTGTAAGACCGCTAATTCTACTCAGGGACTCTGCCCTCACAAGCTAATTACCTACCAAAGACCCCACCTTCTAATACCAACACATTGGGGATTAGGATTTCAGCATATGAATTGGGGGGAAACAAACATCGATCCATTGCAGATGAGGAGAATTGTGGGCAGAGGGAGTACTCAGCTGGACAGTGAGAGGTAATAATAATACCTGCATCGGATTGAATATTTGCCAGAGAGGTGCTCAATTTTAAGTCAGAAGCATTTGGAAATTTTATTGGTCTAGACTAAGTTTTCTGTTAGACCAAATTCAGTTTTTCTGCTATTGAGAAATAATGGAGCTTGTCAAAGGAAAGGTGGTATCATCATAAAAATAGAATGGGCTTTGTGTTTCCACCAAGCTAATTGGTGATGTCCAGGCCATACTCACCACACCCGCTGTTTAAAGTTGCAGAAGAGCTTATAGAGCAGGTTAGGGTGCTGCCAGGAGGACATGAGTTTGAGCAAACTCTGCGAGACAGTGAAAGACAGGAAAGCCTGGCATGCTACAGTCCATGGAATCACAAAGAGTTGAACACAACTTAGCCACTGAACAAAGCAATAAAAATCAAGAGAACACTAGAAGTCTACCTCTCAGGAGGTCAGGGCTCTCTGTGGCCAGGGTCTAGTCAGTCGCCTCTACTTCATGCACGTGTTTGCTTTTCTCATAACTTTCTAGTTCATCTTGGCCACATTTGGTATTCCTCTCTTAGTTCAGTTCAGTTCAATCACTCAGTCATGTCCGACTCTTTGTGACCCCATGAACTGCAGCACACCAGGCCTCCCCATCCATCACCAACTCCCGGAGTTCACCCAAACTCATGTCCATTGAGTTGGTGATGCCATCCAACCATCTCATCCTCTGTCCTCCCCTTCTCCTCCTGCCTTCAATCTTTCCCAGCATCAGGGTCTTTTCCAATGAGTCAGCTCTTCACATCAGGTGGCCAAAGTATTGGCGTTTCAGCTTCAACATCAGTCCTTCCAGTGAACACCCAGGACTGATCTCCTTTAGGATTGACTGGTTGGATCTCCTTGCAGCCCAAGGCACTCTCAAGAGTCTTCTTCAACACCACAAAAGCATCAATTCTTCAACACTCAGCTTTCTTCACAGTCCAACTCTCACATCCATATATGACCACTGGGAAAACCATAGCCTTGACTAGATGGACCTTTGTTGACAAAGTAATGTCTTTGCTTTTTAACATGCTGTCTAGGTTGGTCATAATTCTCCTTCCAAGGAGTAAATATCTTTTAATTTCATGGCTGCAATCACCATCTGCAGGGATTTTGGAGGCCAAAAGAATAAAGTCAGCCACTGTTTCCCCTTTTTCCCTATCTATTTCCCATGAAGTGATGGGACCAGATGCCATGATCTTTGTTTTCTGAATGTTGAGCTTCAAGCCAACCTTTTCACTCTCCTCTTTCACTTTCATCAAGAGGCTCTTTTGTTCTTCTTCACTTTCTGCCATAAGGGTGGTGTCATCTGCATATGTGAGGTTATTGATATTCTCCCAGAAATCTTGATTCCAGCTTATGCTTCCTCCAGCCCAGTGTTCCTCATGATGTACTCTGCATAGAAGTTAAATAAGCAAGGTGACAATATACAGCCTTGCCGTACTCCTTTTCCTATTTGGAACCAGTCTGTTGTTCCATGTCCAGTTCTAACTGTTCTTCCTGACCTGCATATAGGTTTCTCAAGAGACAAGTCTCACAATTCCTCTCTGGATTGTGCCAAATTCTCCCTTAGCCTTCCCTTCTAACACTCTGATCCAAACTGGGATGCTGTACCTCTCATGGGCTCCCTTAGCATGCCCTGATCGTGTACACCTCAGAGTGTATTTTAATTTCCTGTTTGCTGATTTGTCTCCCTCTCTTGACTTAATACCTTTAGGGCAGGAGAGTAATGCTGTCTTCTTGCTTGTTCCAGATAATTCCACTCTCTTCTGTTACCTGCCTCAGCCTTGTAATTATTCTTCCATATTCATGGGGATGTTCTCACCTCTGGCTATAGATCTTCCTCTCCGTTTCTACTCCTGCTTTATCCTGGGGGACTTCAACAGCCTTGTGACTATTGGAAATGGAAAGACTAGTGAATGGAAAGTCTTCACCTCCAAATTTACTGCCATCTTACTTCAGCCCACGTCCTTCCTCTCCCAGGCTCTCTCCATCATCTGGAACTGCTCTTTTTACTGGAAGGCAGGACTAGGCTGAGTGAGAGTCTGTCCTGGTAGCAAGGTTGAGGTTGACTGGACCAAAGGTTAAGCTGAATTGGAAGACCGGCTTATCAAAGGTAGCATAGGGCGGGGCGGCCTGGGGAATTGGCTCAGTCATCCTGTTAACAGTAGATGTTATATTGGAGCAGCTCTTTGAGAACTTGTGGCATGTGCTTTGGCTGGCTTTTGCTTGGGGTAGTGGATACTGGCAAGGTGAATTTGTTCTTGGGTGGCCTTTCAAAGGGCTATCCAAATGGGAGACTCATCCTGGATCCCTCAGTCTAACATACGAATGTGTAGTTTGCTAGAGTGGTCATAACAAGATACCACAGACTGCATGGCTTAAAACAATAGAAATGTATTTTTCATAGTCCTGGAGGCTGGAGATCCAAGGATAAAATAAAGTTACACAAAAAATTAATCAGGCCAGAAGATTTTTTTCTTTTTAATTGGAATATAGTTGATTTACAGTGTTTTTGGAAGTTTTAAATTTTTTTGAAAATGTAGATAAATTTTGATATTGTGTATGTGTGTGTTAGTCACTCAGTCATGTCCAACTGTTTTTGACCTC